>NC_045961.1:41290750-41554123 GCF_010909765.2 Amblyraja radiata
GGGTCAGAGCCGATGATGGACTGGGTAGTGTTTACAACTTTTGCAGCCTTTTCCTGTCAAAATGATTCTTAAATGTTGCAATAGTACCCGCAACAATTACCTCCTCCGGCAACTTATTCCATACACCCACCACCTTCCTATTAATTCATTCCTCCCCCACCTTAAACCTATGTCCTCTGGTTCTCGATTCCCCTACTCTGCGTCCAGAGACTGCAGCTACCTGATCTATTCCTCTCATTATTTTGTATAGGGGGCATCTTTCTTGAGAGCCTCGGATATGGATTTGAATCATCCAAGGTTTCTGGCTAGGAAAGTCCCTATTGTCTCTGTTGGAGTGCATTTCTTGATGAAACTGATGAAGATTGAGGTATATTAATTCAGGCTGGTTGCCGTGGTCATGAACATGTTCCAATCCATTCACTCAAGGCAGTCCAGGCCTCCTCAATAACATTGCTGTATTACTCTTTTTGTTCTGTTTCCCAAAGAAAAATGAGGATTTTCTTTTAGTCAATAGACAATAGACAATAGGTGCAGGAGTAGGCCATTCGGCCCTTCGAGCCAGCACCGCCATTCAATGTGATTATGGCTGATCCCCTGTCAATAGAAATAAAATTGTATTGTTACCTCCAGGTCCCGATCTTGGGAGAGCTGCCCTTTTTTTAATACATATCAAGTAGTGGATACCTATCAGGTGGCGCAGTGGTGCAGTGGTAGAGTGGCTGCCTTACAGCACCAGAGACCCAAATTCGATCCTGAATAAGTGTGCAATTTGCACGGAGTTTGTACGTTCTCCCCGTGACCTGCATGGAGAAGGATTTGGGCAGAGTTTCAAAGGACTTCGAGACACTGGTGAAATAATAACGAGGCTGCAGACAAAATATAATTCAGAGATTTTAAGTGATGTATCTTGGAAGAAAGATCAAGTAAAAAACCCGAACTGGTGGAGTTTTGAAGGGGATGAAAGAACAGCGAGAGCTGAGAGATTGGGTTCACAACCTTTTGTGAGCATATTACAGGTTCTGAGAATTAAAGTGTAATCTATTATTTTCTGCATAATCAAAAGGTTTTGTTTATTGTCCTTAAGGATCTCTGGTCATTAGTTTTCTAAAAGTTGCCGGACTTCCTAAGCCTTCTAAGGAGGTAACAATACAATTCAGAACATAGAGCATAGAACATAGAACAGTATAGCACAGGAGTAGGCCCTTCGGCCCACAATGATTATCCTGAACATGATGCCTAGTTAAACTGATTTCACCTGCCTGCACACAATGCATACCCCTCTGTACCCTGCATTTCCATGGAAGACAAACAGAATGTGATGGTGGTAGGGGGCAGTATGTAAGCGGGGGTCAGACACTTCTCTCTGCAGCTGCTAGTGTGAGACCCAATGTTGTGTATTTGTTTGATGCTAGGGTTAAGGACATCGTCTCAGAACCAAGAAAAAATTGGAGTTTTCTGACATACTCCTGCAAGGTACTAAAGGTTTAGTTTAGTTTATTGTCACGTGTATCGAAGTTGCGTGCTATTCAGTCAGTGGAAAGGTTATACATGATTACAATCGAGCTTTATCCTGTATCTGTACACACAGTATACACAGTGTACAGATACAGGATAAAGGGAATAATGTTTAAATCAAGATAAAATCCAGTAAAGTCTGTTTAAAGATGGTCCAGGGTCTCCAATGTTGTAGACAGGACCGCTCTCTGGTTGTCGAAAGGATAGTTTAGTTGCCTGATAACAGCTGGGAAGAAACTGCCCCTGAATCTGAGGATATGAGTTTTACACTTCTGTACATCTTGCCTGATGGGAGAGGGGAGAAGAGGGAGTGACCAGGATGAGACTGGTCCTTGATTATGCGGGTGGCCTTGCCAAGGCAGTGTGAGGTGTAGTTGGAGTCAATGGAGGGGAAGTTTGTTTGCGTGATGGTCTGGGCTAGTACACAACTCTCTGCAATTTCTTGTGGTTTTGGATGGAGCTGTTCCCTAACCATGTAGTAATGCATCCTGTAAAATGCTTTCTATGGTGCATCTATAGAAGTTGGTGAGAGATGTTGGGGACATGCCAAACTTCCTAAGCCTTCTAAGGAAGTAGAGGCATTGGTGTGCTTTCTTGGCCATTGCTTTGACATGACTAGTCTAGGAATGTTGCTGGTGATATTTATTCCAAGGAACTAGGATTGAGCAAGGGCTGAGCTTTAAGTACATGGTTCTCACAATTCAAACTCATGAAAGGGCATGAATTTAGGTCTTCAGATGTGGTACTGTTCAGTAAGGTCATGGCTGGTCACATTGTGATCTCATTTCAGTCTATGTGTGGTAATCTTATATTTCACAACCTTTCTTACAATAGCTCTGACCTAAACATATACAAAACCTCTGCTTCCACTAACTTTGGAAAAAATAAGTTGCAAAATAATCTCAGCCTCAATGTAAGAAACAAAATGACACGTCTATCTTAACAGGGTGATCAGTTAATTTTAAACAGTGATCTCTCTCGCACTAAAAGAAACATCTGCTGGTTACCCAATCTGTCAGGACCTCTCATGTTTTTTGTATATTCCAATCAAGCACCCATTGCTCTTCTAACTCCAATGGCGTAGCGTCCTACTCTTCTAAACTCCAGAAGTGTTTCCACTTATTAAATGGACGCAAGTCCATCTGCCCAAGGTTTCTTGAAGACGGACACAGAAAGCTGGAGTAACTCAGTGGGTCAGGCAGCATCTCTGGAGAAAAGGAATCGGTGTTGTTTTGACTCAAGACCCTTCTTTAGACTGAGAGTCAGGTGAAAGGGGAACAAGAAACATTAGATGGTACTTAGGACAAATGGATGGAGGATGTGGAAAAAGTAATGATAATCAAGGAAATGTGGAGCCAACAATGGTCCATTGTGGGATAGGTGATAACAAGTTATACAGATAGTGGAACTCAACAGGACGACCTATTCCTTTTCTCCAGAGATGCTGCTGAGTTACTCCAGCATTTTGAGTGTCTTCAATTTAATCAGCATCTGCAGTTCCTCCTTACACATTTTGTTCAAGTTTTCTTTCCCGATTAGACAACCCCTTGCGTATTTCAGGCAATCAGCTCAGTGTACTTATGGTGGTCTGAAGAAAGGTCCTGACCTGAAACATCACCGATCCATGTTCTCCATAGATGCTGCCTGGCCTGCTGAGCTACTCCAGCATGTTGTGTACTTATGGCTAGCTTAGCACAACAAGATGATCATTCTGCCCATACTACCAGGGGACTGCTAAATTTGGCCTTAAGCTGTAAATAAGAATAAACAGCTTTAGAACCTTTTTATATTCTATACTTACATCTGGGTTTATTTCATTAAGCATTTTTAGTACACTCAAGAGGAACAATTTCAGTAACATGTAACACAGGAACAGGCCTTTCGGCCCACAATGCCTGTGCCCAACATGATGCTAAGAGAAACTAATCTGATCTGCCTGCATATGTTCCATATCCATCTATTCCCTGTAAATCCTTGTGCCTACCTAAAAGCCTCAATAATAAAACATGGATGCCTGAAAGGTTTGTGTGTAGTAAGAAGCAAATAACAGAGTGAACCAATTTGTACAGTGGCATAGGTGGAATGGGTCTGGACTTTGAAACTACCCACAGATAACAATGCCATTGGCATTGAGCCATTGAAGAATGGAGTATTTATAATAATACTATTATAATAATTTATTGTCTTATACATTTAGCCTTACATTTTCTGTTAAGGAGTTCCTTCACATGTATTTTGTTTCTTAAAGTGTGTAAGACGTGAATGCAGTAATAACAAGAAAGGTGACTCACTGAATCTAGCATGTAGTTATTGTAGAGTTCATCACCTATTCACAGACTAATTTACAGCAGCCTGTAACCTCTACCTTGCCAAGTTATGAACTGATCATAGAGAAAGTGGGTGGGAACTATGTTAAGAGAACAGAACAAATAAACCAGTCGTGCAACGTCGTCTATTGGGATCTTACCTTCTGGTTTGTGCCTCAAATATCTTTTAATCTGTCTACATCTTTCTCATCAAGGTTCTGACTCTGGACTCGTGAGACATTCATTAAGGTAGAAAAGTGTTTTATAATACCTTACCTTTAAGTTACTATATTACAAGCTAAACGTTTATTTCAAATGCTATTTGTAGAAGTAAATATTAAATCTGATATGATCCCAAGCTGTTAAAGCATATTTTTTTGTAATTACCGTAGTTTCCGCTTAATGGTTACATGAGACTAATTGCTCTGTGTTCTAGCTGTAAAATGTTATTCTTTATTGCCAAAGGTTTTTGATAACTATAGGAACCCAAATTAACATTTGCTCTTCAGCATTGAGAGTTGCACAGGAAAGTTCAACTATTTTATTACAATATTAGGGCAGCACAGTTGTGCTGCGGTAGAGTTGCTGCCTTACAGCACCAGAAACGCGGGTTCAATCCTGACCATGGGTGCTGTCAGTATGGAGTTTGTACGTTCTCCCAGATGCTCTGTTTCCTCCCACACGCTCTTAACTAAAATTTGCTTTTTATTTTATTTCGATGTTTAATTATCAGGAATAATAATTGATGGGGGTGATCGTCATATATTGGAGTAGAATGTCAGATGCATTCGATGATTGCAATATGGTTCCCTCCATGGTGAGATGGTGGTCTTAGCAACAATGAAATATAAATCACTAACAATGCTCTTTCCAAGGAGGGATGGTAAACTGAAGCATTCCTACACCATTAATTTTGTGGAGGAGTGAAGGAACAGAAGGGTTGGCTTAATTTTGCAAATTCCATTTACCTGCAATACTCTCAACTGGCTTTGAAGGAATGCATTTGATTGCAATCTTCATCAGCGATGGTGGGTGCCTTAGGAGACTCAAAACGGAGAAGCACTGAACAAGTACCCATTAATTGTGTTAAGAAAATTATAATTATAATTATCAGAGAACATAGGTTTGAGGTGAAGGGAAAAATATTTAATAGGAATCTGAGGGGTAACTTTTTCACACATAGGGTGGTGAATGTATGGAACAAGCTGCCAGGGGAGATGGTTGAGGCAGGGACTATCCCAACGTTTAAGAAACAGTTAGACCAGTTTGTGGATAGGACAGGTTTGGAGGGATTGGAATAAATTGCTGGCAGGTGGGACATGTAGCTGGGGCATATTGGCCGGTGTGGGCAAGTTGGGCCGAAGGGCCTGTTTCCACACTGTACCACTCTATGAGTCTATTCTATGACTCTAAAATTATAATATTACTTATCCATCTTGAGCTCCTAGAAATTATAACTCATTTTGCTTTCAATTTGGATGCAATGTAGTTGTTTCTTTGAAACTATTACAGGAAAGTGCAGAAAGAAACCAAATTTAACAGGTTGAACAGGTTCAGAAAACTCTTGCTATTCTAATGAAGTAAAGTGAGTAACAAGGTAATCAAATAATGTGAGTAACAAAGTAATAATGTAAATACATTCATGTAATTATGGGGCAGAGCGATGGTACAGCGGTAGAGTTTCTGCCTTACAGCACCAGAGACGGTTTGATCCTGACTAGGGGTGCTGACTGTACGGAGTTTGCACATTCTCTCTGTGTGGCCTGCATGGGTTTTCTCCGGGTGTTGCATCGTCTCCTCCCACATTCCAAAGATGTTCAGGTTTGTAGATTAATTGCTTCTGTAAATTGTCCCTAGTGTGTAGGATAGAACAAGTGTACGACTGATTGCTGGTCAACGCAGCAAACAGCCTGTTTCCACGCTGTATCTCTAAAACTAAAACTGCAACAAAAACTATCCCCTTCCCTTCCCTTCCTCAGCCCTCGGGCTGTCTCCTCCCATCCCTCAGCCCTCGGGCTCCTCCTCCTCCTTTTTCCTTTCTTCTCCCCGCCACCCCCCATCAGTCTGAAGAAGGGTTTCGGCCCGAAACGTTGCCTATTTCCTTCGCTCCATAGATGCTGCTGCACCCGCTGAGTTTCTCCAGCATTTGTGTGTACCTTTGATTTTCCAGCATCTGCAGTTCCTTCTTAAACAAAAACTAAGGCTTGGTTGATATAAAGAAGGCTTGGTGAATCAAGAATAGTCAGGAGATAACAACTGAAATGAAGGATTTGGGCTTCAGTTGAAGCAGTGATAAAAGGGACCTCATGAGCTGGTAAACTGTTCTTTGAGTTTGCCCCGCTTATCCTATTCCAGTTACCAAGCAGTGGTATGCATGGTGGGTTATGGCAGATACTTCTAAACCAATAACAAAATATGTGCAAAGAAACAAAGCCATGTCTCCGATGAGCATCTGACCTTCCCAGTTATTCAAATCAATTAAAATTAAGAATATTTGTATATTTTGTTACTAGATCCATGAAACGAGCATCTTACTAGAATCCTCTGTCAGTAAATAACACTGTCCAGCTGCTTACTCATTGTCTGCATTGCAGTATATTTTTTACTGAATTTACATTAAAGCAAACATACTTACGTTTTCTTATGATTTAAAATAAACACATTTAAATTATCTTATACCTGACCAGTACAGGCGTAGTATATGTCAAAGACTAAAGCATAGCTTTAAGGTGAGAAAGGCAAAGGAGATGTTTGGGGCAAGTATTTTCCGAATGGAAAAATGCATATGCAGGGAATGTAGGGATATGATCACGTGCATGTGAAGGAAATTAATTTAACTTGGCATCACGTTTGGCAGGTACATTGTGGCCTGTTCCTGTGCTGTGCTGTTCCAAGTTCTATATATATGTTGTAGGTGGACACAAAATGCTGGAGTAACTCAGCGGGACAGGCAGCATCTCTGGAGAGAAGAAATGGGAATGTATGTTGTGTTAGTAGGCATTCAAGATTCTTGCACTAACAATCCAGAGAAGATAAAATAAACTTCCAGTGAAATAACGATGACATTAACTAAGTTCTGAATATCTCTCTACGAAAACTTTGAATGTCCATTTGCCTGTCAATTTGTGTTAAAACCCAGCTGATTTCCAATGTCATGTACATTTGGACCCTAATATGATACAAATTTTATAAAGGAAACTCTGAACTGAACTACCTGCAAGAGCACTTATTTGCACTTAGAGTACAAGCATAAATCAGGTCGCACAAAGTCATAGCCGTGGATTCAACTTTACAAATTTCCCCGCACCATTGACTACGGCATGTACAATATTGTGTATGCAATTCGGATATGGAATTGGAAAAATGGTAAGAAACAGAGAGGAATGGTGGAAGGTTGATTTTCGGACTGGGGGCCTGTGACTAGTGCTGTGCCTCGGGGATCGGTGCTGGGTCTTTTGTCATGTAGGTGCTGGAAGACTGGAGGGTGGCCAATGTTTTGAGAACGGCTGCGAGGAAATGCTTGGGAACTACAGACCAGTGAGCCTAACATCTATGGTAGGCAAATTACAGGAGAGTATTCTGAAGGATAAGATGTATTTGGATAGACTGGGGCTGATTATGGATGAGTCAGCATGGTGTTGTACGTGGGAGATGGTGTCTTATGAATCTGATTGTATTTTTTGAAGCTGTAACCAAAGCAGTTGACGAGGGCATAGGCATAGATATTGTCTATATGGTCTTCAGCAATGCACTTGATAAGGTTCCGTGTGGTAGGCTGCTCTGGGAAGTTAAACCAAATGGGATCCAGCGAGGGCTAGCTGACTGGACAGTGAACTGGCTTAATGGAAGGAAGCAGAGAGTGAAGGTATAGTATAGTTTTCAGACTGGAGGCCCTTGAATTGTGGTGTGCCTCATGGATTGTTGAGCTCATTGGTGTTTGTGGTTTATATCAATGATTTGGATGAGAATGTAGAAGGAATGATTTGCAGATGACATGAAAGTGGGCTGTATCATATAGCAATAATGGTTATCAAAAATTACAGCACAAATGTTATCAGCTAGGCAAGTGGGCTGAAGAATGGTTAATGGAGATAATATAGATAAGTGCAATGAGCCAAACCAAGGCAGGACCTACACAGAGAATGACAGGGCCCTGGGGAGTGTCATAGAGCAGAGGGAGCAGGGAGTCTGTGCCAACCACCAATCCCCGTACACTAGTACTATCCTACATACTAAGGGCAATTAACAATTTTTACCAAAGCCAATTAATCTACAAACCTGTATGTCTTTGGAATGTGGCCGGAAACTGGAGCTCTTGGAGAAAACCCACATGGTCATGGGAGAAAATACAAACTCTGTACAGACAGCACCCGTAGTCAGGATCGACACCCGGAGCTCTGGCACTGTATGGCAGCAACTCTACCGCTGCGCCACCGTGCTGAACCCTATGTTGTACCGCAACTTGTGTTGACTATTGGTCACTAAATTATCCCTGTAAAATGTATTCTCATCTAAGATGAGAAGATTTATTTTTCATCTAAGATGATATGATTGGTCGTCTCCCTTAACAGAATCCGGTGGAGGCAAAGCTAGTGGATATATTTAAGGCAGAGATAGCTTCTTGATCAGTACAGGTGTCGGAGGTTATGGGGAGAAGGCAGAAGAATGGGGTTAGGAGGGAGAGGTAGATCAGCCGTGATTGAACGGCAGAGTAGACTTGATGGGCCGAATGGCCTAATTCTGCTCCTTTCACTTATGACCTTACGAACGACCTTATGAACCTATCTCCCTATGTGGGCATGGTGTCCTTGAGTGCTGAATAGTTTTATCTTGAAATTACTATCCATTAACTTGAAACATGCCATTATGCTCTAAAGCAATATAGAGAAGTATTAACATTATCTGGACACTGAAATTGCGATAATGAGTTGTGGTTCCATATAGCCATCAGGCTAGTAAACATTACAACCTCCAAATAAGCTCTGAACTAAAAAATATCCAGGCTGAACTTTTTTTCTTGTTTATAATATTGTTTACAGAGTACTATGTTTACAAATTCTGTTGTGCTGCTGCGTCGGAATTTCATTGTTTTACCTGGGACGTATGACAATAAAACATCCTTGATTCTTGGTTAAGCATGTGCATGTCTCCAGATTGGATTAGTGTATGTTTGTAGGTATGTTACAATACTTACCTTCAGTGGCGCTGCAATTCTGCCACTGGCCGTGTGCGCGATTTTGGCGCGTTTGAGGGGGGGGGGGGGGGTTAAAATGGTTTTTTTTCCGACCTGGTCCTGAATTATATTTTGTTGGAGTGCAAGATGTTGTTAAAGAATCGTTCCTAAGGCCGTTCTGTGTGTTTTAAAAAAAAATTCACCTGACAAGTTAATCGCTGGAATGATTTTAAAATTAGCTTCTGAAGTCGTCAATGCCAACAATGGGGACGGATTTTATAGAGGACCAGGTAAAAGAAAGTAGTTTATTTTTACATATAAAAGTGTTTCTTAAGATGTATTTAATTCACATTTTAAGTTGCGAAACGGTGATTTTTTCCCCCCAAAGAACTGGCAGTGTATTTGCTACCGATATGTAGGTATGTTGCAAAGCCTACCTGAAGCGTCGCTGAAAATCTGTCGCTGCGGGTGTGCGCGATTTTGGCGCCGTTTAGAGGGGGGCGGGTTTAAAACGCGATTTTCTCTAGGCTGTTCAAATCGAAGATGTTCAGCCTAGTTAATTATTAACGAAAAATCGCTGGAAGACCCCGTCGCAAAAGCTATTTTTAGTTTTAAAGGCCTCGTATAATAGTTATAGTAGTTTAAAAATCAATCTATAAATCCGCGAACAACGGCAGCTGTCAGGGTCTCATAGAGCAAACAACTGAAGATGTGCTGCATATTTTTACATTAAAAAGGGCTTCTTAAGATCCCTTTATACAGTTTAATATTGCGAGTAGCTCATTTTGGCCCCATTATATCCCGCGGTATTTTTCTGGGCATTTGGGGCACAAATCTACCGCAATGTGAACGTTCTAAACCAGCGCGTTCCACAGGGACCCACTGGAAAGCTGATTTAAAATGGACTTTAATTTACAGCAATTGAACACTGAATTCCTTCCATTTGGCCTATAAATTAATGTAAATGAGATTTAAAAATCATGTTTTATCGTGAATTATTTATGAATATTATTTGGACACTTAGGCTATTTAAAAATGTTAATCATTTATTAAGAAATGGATAGATGTTTAGATCTAGTAATTGAAGTTTGAAATTAGCTACACTTGGGTAACTAACTAATTATATGCTTTAATTTCAGGTCATCCAAGTAAGATTATTTTATATTTGTTTCAGAATGGTTCAATCTACGATAACTGAAAATTTCATTCAGTTCTCTTAATTTTTAAGAAAGTTATGGGGTTTTGACTGCACACGATCACAGCTTTTTTGTTATGTCCATAGAAAATCAATAGGGAACAAGATGCTAATTTCCGAGTATGAAAATGGCCATAACTTTTTAAATACTTGAGATGTGAAAGTGAATTAGGTGTCAAATTAAACTTCTTTTTATGCTTTATCTGATGGGATAAATTACAGACTTGATTTTTTAAATCTCAAAATTTTGTAACATTGCTACGATATGGGGGACTAAATTCACCACAGCCTGAATGTTCCAAATGGTCCCGTTCCAGAAAATCCCAATCGCAAGCTGATTTAAATGGCCTTTAATTAACAGGTATTAAACATTAAATTCGTTCCATTTGGCCTATAAACCCATGACAATGAGATTTAAAAATTATGTTATATTCTGAATTCTTGTGTGAATGTTATTTGGACACTTAGGCTATTTAAAAATGTTAATCTATTCTTAAGAAATGGATAGATGTTTAGATCTAGTAATTGAATTTTGTAATTAGCTACAATTAGGTAACTAACTAATTATATGCTTTAATTTCAAGTCATCTAAGTAAGATTGTTTCATATATGTTTCAGAATGCTTCAATCTATAATAACTGACATTTTCTTTCAGTTCTCTTAAATTTTAAGAAAGTTATCGGCTTTTAAATGTTCTCGATCACAGCTTTTGTGTTGTCAATGAAAAAGCAATAGGGAACAAGATACCAATTTCCGAGTATGAAAATGGGCAGTGTGTGGGCAGGGGTGTGTGTGGGCAGGGGGGCTTGTGGGGGAGGGGTGTGTGGGCAGGGGGGGTGTGGGCAGGGGGGCTTGTGGGGGGAGGGGTGTGTGGGCAGGGGGGGAGTGAGCTCAGAGAAAAGATGGGGAAGAGTCATGGGGGAGAGGGAGGCATCACGGGGTGGGGGGGAGGAGCCAGCTAGGGGGACGAGAGGGGTAGTGGCTGGAATTGGCGGTGCGATAGGGACTCACAGCGGGCGCTGGTCATTTTCCTCCGCCGGGATCAGAGTCTCTGCTTTCCATTTGGTGACATCGGCAACATCTTTGACTCTGGGCTGGGCTGGGTCTCCGACTCTGGGCTGGGCTGGTTCTCTGACGCTGGACTGCTGCTTGGGGCTGGGCGGCTGCATGGGCAGGGCTGCTGCTTTGGGCGGGGCTGCTGTTTGGGGCGGGGCTGGGCTGGGCTGGGCTGCTTGGGGCGGGGCGGCTGCATGGGCTGGGCTGGGCTGCTGCTTTGGGCGGGGCTGCTGTTTGGGGCGGGGCTGGGCTGGGCTGTTTGGGGCGGGGCGGGGCGGGGCGGGGCGGGGCTGCTTCGGGTCCCTCCGAAAGTCCGGTTGGAAACCTCTGCTGGCCGACCTCAGCTCCAGTAAAGATGCGATGGCGCAGGAAGGGGTGGACCATCCCAGGGAGTGTCAGGGGAGGAGACTAATCCATGCGGCGCTGACTGGCAGGTGAAGAGATCGATCTGTGCACGCACGGTTTTTAAGATTTTTAAACTTCACTAACTTTTATGACATTCAACCACTCAGAACAAAACTTGGTGGACTCGCAGCACAGGAGAACGGTGAATGAACTGGCGAAAAATCATAGCGTTATCGGGAAGCTTTTTTGCACAAATAGAAAGACCTCCAAACCGGAAGATAACAAGATCAAAGTTTTATTTATGTATAGATACAGTACAGAAACATGTCCTTCGGCACAGCTCATCCATACCAACCAAGGTGCCTACCTGAGTTAATCCCATTTCCTTGCATATAGCCCCTATCCCTCAAAACCTTTCCTGTTTATCCAAATAGCTTCTGAACACTGTAACTGTATCCACCTCAACCATTCCCTCTGGCAGCTTGTTCAATGTACCCACTATCCTCTGTGTGAAAAATGTGCCCCTCAGATCCCCCTTTAAATTGTTGTCCCCTCACCTTAAAAAAATTGGCTTTTATGTTTGGATTCCCTACCATAGGAAAACACCCATGACCATCCACCTTTAATCTGAGTTAATTGGACCTTTGATCCTGGTAAATATCTTTCTTCCCTAATCAGTTTCACCTCAATTTTTTTTCGGCAATAAGAGTTTTGTAGAGCCATTGTTGAATACAATAGTTGAATTTCGTGGAGATATCAAAGAGATTATGTCCCAACAATCTGTTGTAGACCAGTGTGTTAGCACTGGCTGTGCCTCCAGTCAAATTGTACCATTACAGATGTTGCCTAGGCATCTACCCATCAATGTGAAGCCAATTGAGAATGGAATCTGGAACCAAAAATACAAAATGCTGAAAGAACTCAGGGGGTCAAACAACATCTGTTTTTTTAAAGGTGTATGATGGATATTTAGAGTTGAGATCCTGTATTAGGCTAAGAGGAAAGAAGTGAGGCTACCAGTATATAGCAGTCTGATGGAGAGCTGGTGGGAGACAGCTGGAATCAACTAGGGAAGCGATGATAGGAAGGTGTAATCAGGTGGAGGAGAGGACGAGATGGGAAAGATGAACAAAGGGAGAAGATACTGTGTTGTGTGAGAGTGAGAGAGAATATTGAGAATATACACTACCAGAAATTCAAAAATTCAATCTTGAATAGGCTGATGTAGAAATGCAATTAGATTAAACAAATTTATTTTTAAGCACAATATGATCCACATCATCATTTTTGGCCAAAGCAACAATATTTCTGCTTTGACCTTTCAATACCATGTAAGCATATTCATCAGAATTCTGATCCAAGTGAGGATCAGAGCAATCACTATTTTCAGTAAACTGGTTGTAATCTTCAAAGAAGTTCCAAAGTAGCTCAATTAGATGACAATTGCATGTTTGGACTAAAAATGTGATGAATTTCATGTAGGATTTCATGTGGATAAAGGGTCTGATGGAACCAAGCAAGGAATGCTGGACAGATTGGAGACGCATTGGTGATTTACTAATCATTGATGATCCATTTTCATTTCTGTAACTTGCAGCTGGTTTGGGAAGTGCATCCAAAGTGTATCAATGCTGTACTGCCAGTTAGTGTGCCAGTACTCGGTTGTGGTTACGATTGCATGCCAATGCCCAAAAAGCACACAAATGCCTCTACTTCCTTGGATGGGTCAGAGGATCGGCATGTCCCCAACAACCCAAGGGCGGCACTGTGATGCAGCGGTAGAGTTGCTGCCTTACAGCGCCAGAAACCCGAGTTCAATCCTGACTACGGATGCTGTCTGTAGAGTTTGTATGTTCCCCCCGTGACCTGTGTGGGTTTTTTTTCGGGATCTCCAGTTACCTCCCACACGCCAAAGATGTATAGGTTAAACATTGGTAAGTTCGTAAATTGTCCCTAGTGTGCATAGAATAGCGTTAGTGTGCGGGCATCACTGGTCGGTGTGGACTCTGTGGGCTGAAGGGCCTATTTCCGCACTGTATCTCTAACCTAAACTCTCACCAACTTCTACATTTGTGCTGTAGAAAGCATTTCATCCGGATGCATCACAGCCTGGTTTGGCAACAGCTCCATCCAAGACAGCAAGAAATTGCAGAGAACTGAGGATGCAGCCCAGAGAATCACACAGACCAACCTCCCTTCCATTGATTCCATTTGCACTTCACACTGCCTCAGCAAGGCCAGCATCATAATCAAGGATGTCTCATCCTGATCATTCCCTCTTCTCCCCTCTCCCATCAGGCAGGAAGCACAGAAGTGTGATAACGCATACCTCCAGATTAAGGGACAGTTTCTTCCCAGCTATTATCAAGGAACTAAATCACCCTATCACCCACTAGAGAGCGGTCCTGAGCTACCATCTACCCCATTGGAGACCCTATCTTAAGTCGGACTTTACTGGACTTTATCTTGAACTTAATGTTATTCCCTTTATCTTGTATCTGCATACTGTGGACGGCTCGATTGCAAACATGTAATCTTTTTGCTGACATGATAGCAAGGAACAAAATGCTTTTCAATGTACCTCAGTACACGTGATAATAAACCATACTGAACTAAACTGACCTTTTTTTCACCTTTTTTACTTTTCTTGGGGAATCTAACCCAGAAATGGAGATGCACTTGAAAAACTTTCCTTTTTAATCATCCTCAGAATACAGCAGTGAATCACACCAATAAATGGCTGTGAAAGATATTGACATCTCTCCGCTACTTCCTGAAGTAATCACTCCTCAATCATTTGCCATGACAGGTATCAATAAGTTATTAACTCTTTAACAGTAACATAAACTGAACCAATGTTATCTACACATACCTGCTCTCTACTGGATGACACTCAACAGCAATGAGCTCAGAAACGCACCAGTTAATTGTTCTGCCTGCAAACTCCTGACGGGCGCCCGAAAAAGGGACCACATCACCCCGATCCTGGCCTCTCTCCACTGGCTCCCTGTGCGGTTCCGTATACATTTCAAGTCCCTCCTCTATGTCTACAAAGCCCTCAATGGGCTTGCCCCCTCCTACATTAAAAGTCTTCTCACCCACCACTCCACCTCCAGATCCCTCAGATCGGCCGACTTGGGGCTGCTGAATATCCCGCGGTCTAGGCATAAGCTTAGGGGCGACCGCGCCTTTGCGGTTGCAGCTCCTAGACTGGAACAGCATCCCCCGTCCCATCAGAACTGCCCCCTCCATCGACTCCTTTAAGTCAAGACTAAAATCTTATCTATACTCCCAAGCCTTTCCTGACGTCCACTGAGCGAGGGTTATATGTATATATATGTATGTAGTTTGTTTGTTTATACTATTCTTATAACAAATGTAAAGCACTTTGGCCAATGAGAGTTGTTTTTTTAAATGTGCTATATAAATAAATGTGACTTGACTTGACTTGATTTATTCCCTCTAGTCCGGAGTAATAGGCTTGATTCATGCAGTGCTTATTACACAGATTTATACCTTTGTAGAGGCAAGACACAATTTCAAATAAGTCTGCTTGGAGAAGATGTGACACTCCTTGATGTCGCACCCTGATGACACGCAATGACTTTGACTTGTTCTTGTCAGCATTTCAGAAGGATGCCCACTAATACTTGGTGGGGCTCTTCAGTTTTTTGGGAAGAATAGCTTCACAACACTGCACCTCACTAACCTCAACGATGACCAATGGACTGAATTTGGTTGCACTGAGGTCTTCTCGGGTTTTTTGCACTAGTATTGAGGACATTAAGTTATTAAATGGTTTGTTTTTTTTGTGTTATGTATGTGCATTGTGTTTACAGGCCTGTTATGCTGCTGCATGTAAGTATTTGAAGGTACACAAAAATGCTGGAGAAACTCAGCGGGTGCAGCAGCATCTATGGAGCGAAGGAAATAGGTGACATTTCAGGCCGAAACCCTTCTTCAGTCTGAAGAAGGGTTTCGGCCCGAAACGTCACCTATTTCCTTCGCTCCATAGACGCTGCTGCACCCGCTGAGTTTCTCCAGCATTTTTGTGTACCTTCGATTTTTCAGCATCTGCAGTTCCTTCCTGAACACGCATGTAAGTATTTGTTTGTTTCATTGTCAGTCCATAGGACAATTAAACACTTGTCACTTTTGACTCAACTCTTGACTCTACAAAGGTTTAGTTTGGTTTAGAGATACAGCATGGAAACAGGCCCTTCGGAACCCGTGTCCACGCCAACCATCAATCACTCGTAAACTAGTTCTATCCTACACACTAGGGCCAATTTACAGACACCAATTAACCTACAAACCTGCATGTCTTTGGAATATGGGAGGAATACATACAGCACCCATAGTCAGTATTGAACCTGAGTCTCTGGCGCTGTAAGGATGCAACTCTACCGCTGCGGGGCTGTGCTGGTCATGTTGTGTTCACCCAACATCAATGAAATCTTTGGGACACTGTCATTAATTTTAACTGTGAGCTTGACTGATGTTGGCCTGAATGTTTTGTAAATGCTCACCCATTGAGTATAATGTCATTCATTACATAATTAATAATGGAATTAATGCATCTTGGACTGTGCCTAAATTGCTTAATGTGAAGACATTTTTAGTGTCAACATTGAGAACTGGATTGAATCAGTGTTGGTGAAATTTATTTTTATCTTGAACTTGACAAAAACCAGAGAACAATGCACCTTTTAGTAACCTCTGCTGCAATCCCATATAGGTCGATCCTCATTATTTTAGTTTTGTGTCAAAATTAATTGAGATGTCTTTGAGGAGAAATAATGCAATATATCTTTTGACATTTTTTAGACAAGGTTGACAGGACAATATTTCTAGGAAAAAAACGCGTTTGCAAATTGCTCTCTTTGGATTATGCTAAATTGCTGTCTAATATTGGGCCCGTTGGCCTCTGTGCCAATCCCTCATCTCCATGGCTTTGCTGGCAGTGTGGCTCTCAACCAGCACTGCTGCCTCGGTCATTCTGCACCATGCTACAGGACTTGAATGGTTACCAGGTCATGGATGGTGTAGAGTGGGACCCTGTCTACAGGCTGGAGGTGAATTCACTGGATGTTTTCAAGAGAGAGTTAGATTTAGCTCTTAGGGCTAACGGAATCAAGGGATATGGGGAAAAAGCAGGAACGGGGTACTGGATGATCAGCCATGATCATATTGAATGGCGGTGGTATTTTCTATTTCTATGTTCCTATGTTTCCTGGCCTTCTGAAAGCTGTGACAGTGGCACAGCAGTAGAGTTGCTGCCTGACAGCACCAGAGACCCAGCTTTGATCCTAACTATGGGTGCTAAATTTATGAAGTTTGTACCGCATGGGTTTCTCCAGGTGCGACAAATTCCTCCGATATTTGAAATACGGGTAGGTTTATCGGTTAATTGGCTTCTGTAAATTGTCCCTAGTGTGTAGGATAGAACTAGTGCATGGGTGAGTATGGTCAGTATGAACTCGGTGGGCCGAAGGGCCTGTTTTCACACTGTACCTCTAAAACTAAAATTTATGTTGTTGGAGATCCTTTTCTAGATGCCATTGATGATAAAAGTAAATAAAAATATTAATAAATTGTTACAAAATATAAATATTAAATTTGCATAAAACACATTCTACTGATGCAAGTTAATCTAATTTATTAATATTAATTGCAATGAAGTAACCAAAAAACAAATTACTTCAATAATCTTTTGTCAGTTCAATAATCATAGTCAACTAGTGTAGAAACAGGCCCTTGGCAGAATTTGCCCACACCAACCAACATGTTCCATCTGCGCTAGTCCCACCTGCCTGCATTTGGCCCATATCCCTCTAAACGTGTCCAATCCATGTACCTGTCTAAATGCATTCTTAATGAAGGTTAGCTATTCTTTTCATATGAATGGGTCCAGATTATCATCATTGCATGACATAAAGCCAAGGGAGCAGTTGCAATGACTCAGTTCAGTTCTAGAGTCCGTGGTAAGTCTAAGGATGGGGAAAGACAGCAGGCGAACCTGCCTCAAATGCCTGTACTCGAAGGAATGCAAGAATGGAAGTTCAGTATGTAAAAGCATATGTGTCCCAGAGCGCTGCTGGTTCTCTATGAAATTGTCTGCTCAATCTAATCCATGGGTATTTACTCACCAATTGTTAATTTTCATGGAGATCTTAAACATCCCGATGTGACCATTCTTAGATGAATTTAGTGCACAGCATTCAGCCACTTAGAACACAATGAATTTCAAATGCCGAGAGTGAATAGCAAGTGCATTCTGTTCAATCCAATTCCCCACCTCTATAAAATGGTAGATTTTAAAAGCTAAATTCCCCCTGCGATCATTTTAATGGTTCTCCGTTCTATTTAGGGCACAGACCTTAGCTCGTGGACAGTACTGATTAATGACCCCCCTCATTTTTATCTTTACAAATGCTAATTTTCTCTTTGTTCCAAATGCTTCATAGTTCACTGGAGTTTAACCATTGGAAAGGTCATATTTTGTTCTTCCTCTTCAGAGTGCAGTGTTCCATAAACGAGCCTTAAAACGCAGTAGGTAATTAAATATAAGCTAAGCATTAATTATCATAGGATGATTATAATAATGGGAGCCATTTTGCTGAAAGTCAGTGCATTTAAAAAAATAGTACTTTGTGAAACGCAGAGATAGGCTGGCACCTCCCTAATTTTGTTGAACCATTGCATGTGCAGGAGGGGAAGCAGGAACGCGAGGAGTGGGGGTTAAGTGAAAGTTGGTGTTCGTGCAACACACATTCATGCATGCATGAAGGACTGGTATAGAGACATCTGAGACAGTAGTGCAGGGAGAGCTAGCTCCACACAGCGGCGGAGACCCCGGTTCCATCGTGATCTCAGGTTCCGTCAGTATGGAGTTTGCACGTTCTCTCTGTGTTGGTGTGGGTTTCCTCCGGGTGCTCCAGTCTCCTCCCATCTGAACAAGGCATGTAGAGTAATTGGCCTCTTTGCATTGTTCCTGGGGTGTATGGAGTGGTAGAGAAAGTGGGATAAACAGAACTAGTGTAAATGCATGATCAATGGTTGGTGTGGACTCAGTGGGCCGATGGTCTGTTATCATGCTGCGTCTCGAAACTAGTCCATGCTAAACTTCGATACAAAATTGTTAGAATGTGTATAACATCATGAGGTGGGTAGATAGGATGAATGCACACTCTTTTTACCCAGGGTAGGGGGAATCAAGAATCAGAGGACATTGGTTTAAGGTCAGAGGGGAAATATTTAATAGGAACTGGAGGAGCAACTTTTTCCACACAGAGGGTGTAAGATGTATGGAATGGGCTGCCAGAGGAAGGAGTTGAGGTAGGTACCATAACAACATTTAAGAGACACTTGAACAGGTACATGGATAGGAAAGGCTTAGAGGGATATGGGCAAAACACAGGCAAATGGGACAAAAAGTGCACAAGGAACTCAGCGGGTCAGGCAGCATCTCTGGAGAACATGGATAGAGACACAAAATGCTGGAGTAACTCAGCGGGACAGGCAGCATCTCTGGAGAGAAGGTGATGTTTTGGGCCTTTCTTCAGACTAAACAGAGTCCCTGCTTACCTATATGCCTATCCAAAAGCCCCTTAAATGCCACTAACGTATCTACCTCCACCACCACACACTGGCAATGCGTTCCAGGCATTCACTAACACTGTGTTAACAAAACTTGCTCCGCACATCTCCTTTGGACTTTGCCCCTCTCATTTTGAAGCTGTGTCTTCTTGTCCATGACATTTTCACCATGGGAGAAAGGTTCTGACTGTATACCATATACTGTATATGCCTTATAATTTTATATACCTATCAGGTTTCCCCTCAGCCTCTGACAAACAGTATCAAAGAAAACAATCCAAGTTTGTTCAACCCCTTCTTAAAGCTAATACCTTCTAATCCAGGAAGCATGCTGGTAAACCTCTGCTATACCCTCTCCTAAACTTTCATGTTCTTCCTGTAATGGGGCAAACAAAATTGCATGCAATACTCCAAATGTGGCTTAACCAATGTCCTTTGAAGCTGCAACATGTATTCCTGAGATTACATTTTACAGAAGCCAATTAATCTACAAACCTGAACGACTTTGGAATGTGGGAGGAAACCGGAAGCACCCAGAGAAAACCCACAAGCTCACAGGGAGAACGCACAAACTGCATATAGACAGCACCCGTAGTCAGGATTGAACCCATGTCCCTGGCGCGATAGGGCAGCAATGGTGCCACCTTGCCACCCTAATTACTGCTGATAAATTTGTAGATTCTTTATTAGAAAAAAGAATGTTCTGAATCTGAAATGGGGAAGAATGGTTTTTTTATTCCTTACCTGCAGCCGTTTATGTGCATTGCAATGTTAGGATGAAAAGTGCTGGAGTAAACCAGCGGATCAGGCAGCATCTCAGGAGAACATGGATTGGTGAGTTTTCAGGCCGGGCCCCTTCTTCAGACATTTGTTCTTCAGCCCAGAGGGCAGTAAATATTTCGATAACATTTGTTGATGGAAGCAGTCATCTTCTTGATGTAATTTAATGACCCAGTATAGTGTATTGAGGGTAGAATTTCAAACACTGCAGACAGCATAAATCTGAAAATGGAGTGTAAAAACAAAAAGACCACAACAGATTTCAAAAGGGCTTAAACCTCCTGGAAATGAATGAGGAGAGGCAAAATAATCTAATGAATCACTTTTAAGGAGAATGTGGCAAAGAAGCTGGAATATGTACAACTTTTTGAATGCGGCAGAACACATTAAGAAGGATGTTTTAAAAAAAATTGCCTATAAACAGGAAACTAGAGACATTACCATGAAGTTACACAAACACTATTATATTGTAGACTATTTCAACTATTCATCCCATCCATGGAACTATATGGCATATTTGGCTAGGAATTAATTTCTGCAGAAACAAAGAACTGCAGATGCTGGTTTACAAAATAAAAGACATAAACTGATGGTGTAACTCAGTGGGTCGGGCAGCATCTCTGGAGAACATGGATAGGTGATGTTTTGGGTCGGAACCCTTCTCTAGACTGATAGTGGGGTGGTGGTGGGGCTGGGAGAAAGCTGGAAGAGAGGAAGTAAAGGATAAAGCCTAGCAGGTAACAGGTGAAAATATGTGGGGGGGGGGGGTGATAGACAGATGGTTGGACAAAGAGCAGAGATGGAAAGACAAATGTGAGACAAAAGGATTGGAGAGTTGTGAATTGTGAAGCTAAAGGAAGGAATGTAGGTGGAAGGGGAGTGGGTGGGGAGAAATAGTTGTGAGCCCAGTGAAGAGAGGGGTAAGGGATGGAGTGATGGAATCAGGCAGTCCAGACTTGTACAAATATAGAAATGTTTCAATGTTATTATATGATTCTTAAAATAAATCTTTGTGGAGAGCAAATGAACATAACACCTTCACCTTCCACCACCTTCAACGTGACCCTACCACCAGTCACATCTCCCAATCCCCACTTCTATCTGGTTTCTGCAGAGTCCACTCATTTCACAACTCCTAGGTTCACTCATCTCTTCCCACTCAAATAAGACCCCCCCCAGGTACTTTACCTTGCAACTGCAGGAGAAGAACCCATACTTCCTCTCCCATATGTATCCAGTGTCCCCAGCAGTCTTTCCAGGTGAGATGGGGAGACCCATGCATCTCCTCTAACCTTATCTACTGCATTTGATGCTCCCGATATGGCCTCCTTTACATCGATGAGACCAAGTCCAGACTTGGCAACCATTCCACCGAACACTTGCGCTCAGTCTGCCAAGGCCCGCAAAATCTCCCAGTTGCTAATCATTTTATCTCACCTTTCCATTCACATGGGTGAATGGGTGAAATTGAGACAATAGGGTGTCAGATAAGGAAATAAAAATAGTAGTGAAATGTAGTTTATTGTCACGTGTACTGGGGTACAGTGAAAAACTTTCAATTGAACTTTTCATCGTGTGCAGATACATAATAAAGGGGATAATGTTCAGTTGAAGATAAAATCCAGTAAAGTCTGAATAAAGTTAGTCTGGGGGTCTTCATTAAGGTAGATAGTATATCAGGACCACTCTCTAGTTGTTGGTCGGAAGGATCAGTTGAAACTTCAGAAGAAACTATCTGTGTCTGGAGGTATGCGTTTTCACACTACTGTATCTCTTGCCTTATGGGAGAGGGGAGAAGAGTGTGAGACTCATCCTTGATTATGATGCCAAAACAGCATGAAGTGTAGATGGAGTCAATGGAAGGGTGTTCGGTTTGTTTGATGGTCTGAGCTGCATCCACAACTCTCTGCAATTTCTTGCAGTCTTGGATGGAGCTGTTCACAAACTATGCTGTGATGCATCCAGATAAAATGCTTTCTACGGCACATCTCAATGTAAATTTGGGTGGAGGGATAGGGGTAGAAGGGATCAGGAGAAAACGAAAGATGGGATATTTTGGGCGGCATGGTGATGCAGTGGTAGAAATGCTGCCTTACAGCGCTTGCAGCGCCAGAGACCCGGGTACGATGCCGACTATGAATGCTATCTGTGCGCAGTTTGTACGTTCTCCCCGTGACCTACATTCCAAAGACGTACAGGTTTGTAGGTTAATTGGCTTGGTATAAGTGTAAAATTGTCCCTAGTGTGTGTATGTGCGGGGATTGCTGGTCGGTGCGGACTCGGTGGGCCGAAGGACCTGTTTCAGCATTGTATCTCTAAAATAAAATAAGCTAAAAGGATATGTTGGGCTAATATTAGAGCATACAGAAGAAAAGGATTACTTGGGGTAGAATTACTATGAGGGTGAGAGAAGTGGATACATTACGGGATTGGGAGGATGAGGGAAAGAGAGGAGGGTGTTTAGTTTAGATTATTGTCATGTGTACTGAGGTACAGGGAAAAGCTTTTGTGGCGTGCTAACTAGTCAGCGGAAAGACAATATACGATTGCAATCGAGCCATTCACAGTGCGCAGATAAATGATAAGGTATGGGGGTATTACTTGAAATTGGAGAATTCAATCCCATTGTCGCACCTGTTTTATCATAGATACTGGAGAAATAGCTAATCTCAAATACTGAACTATGTGGATACATCAACGTAGCCCTCTCAGCATTGACTAAGCTTAAACTTCTCAAGTTAATATCCTTAAAGAGAAAAATTAAACTTTTATCATATATATATATTATATATCTTATCTATTCTATTAATATATAAAACTGTGTGCCTGTCGCCTGCCGTCCGTCCGGCTGCCTTTCTTCCTTTTGATTTGTTCCATCGTGTGATGTCACAATGCCCAATACTCGCAGATGTCCAATCGGAATGGATCCATTTACATGTACGGCTGCCGGCTGCATTTCTTCCTTTGATTCACTGCAACTCCGAAACCAGACGCAGAATCGCCGACATCTTTTCCATTTCAGTAGAGATTTCACTTTTCTTTCTAAGTATCCGCTCCTCATTACATTTCGTCGTGTTTAAGTACACGTTTTTAATCAAATCCTCCCCCCCCAATATTTCAAAAATAAACTGTGATGTCACAATGCCCGATGCTCACAGATGTCCAATCGGAATGGATCCATTTACATATGCCTTTGCAGGAGCCCCAGCCAATGGTGAACGTTCCATTGTGTGATGTCACAATGTCCAATGTTCACATATGTCCAATCGCAACTTAAGAGGGAGTTAGATGTGGCCCTTGTGGCTAAAGGGACCAGGGGGTATGGAGAGAAGGCAGGTACAGGATACTGAGTTGGATGATCAGCCATGATCATATGAATGGTGGTGCAGGCTCAAAGGGCCGAATGGCCTACTCCTGCACTTAATTTCTAAGTTTCTATGTTTCCCTCTCCTCACCCCTCTCCCTCTCCCACCCATCCCTCTCTCCCCCACCCCCCTTCCCTCTCTACCCCACCCTCTTCCCTCTCTCCCCCCGCCCCCTTCGCCCTACCCCTCTGTCCCTCTTCCACCACTCCCCCTACCCCTCCCTCCACACTCTTCCACTTCTCTCCCCTTACCCCACCCCTCTCCCTCCCCCACCCCTCTCTCTTCCCCTCCCTTTCCCTCACTCCCCCACCCCTTCCTCCTACCCCTCTGTTGCTCTTCCACCACTCCCCGTCCCTCTTCCACCACTCCTGCTACCCCTCTACCCCTCCCTCCCTCCCCACTCCTCCACTTCTCTCCCCTTCTCTCCTCCCCCCTCCCTTCTCCTCACCCCTCTCCCTCTCCCATCCCTCTCTACCCCACCCCCTTCCCTCTATCCCCCCGCCCCCTTCCCCTATCCCTCTGTCCGTCTTCCATCACTCCCCCTACCCCTCTCCTCCTCCCTCCCCACTCTTCCACTTCCCTCCCCCCACCCCCTCCACTCTCCCTCCCCACTCTTTCCCCTCTCTCCCCCCACCCCACTCCCCCTCCCTCCCTCTTCCCCTCCCTCCCCATACCCCCCTCCCAAACATCTCTCTCCCCATCCCCCTCTCTCACCCCCTAACCCGCTCTCCTTTCCCTCCCAAATCTGTCCCATTTCCTCCTCCTCCTGTCCACTCCCTCCCCTCTTCTCAACCCCCCCCCCCCTCCTCCACCTGTGTGTTTGGGGGGTGGTTAATGTGAGTGTGATGCCGCAGCCCCCCCCCCCCAATATATCAAAAAATACTGGCTTCTCACCCATTGTGTGATGTCACAATGCCCAATGCTCAAAGACATTCTTTCCATAGTGGGAGTACAGAGAAGGTTCACCAGACTGATTCCTGGGATGTAAGGATTTTCATATGAATAAAGACTGGATAGACTCAGCTTGTACTCGCTAGATTTTAGAAGATTGAGGGGGTATCTTATAGACTTACAAAATTCTTAAGTGGTTGGACAGGCTAGATGCAGGAAGATTGTTCCAGATGTTGGGGAAGTCCAGAACAAGGGGTCACAGTTTAAGGATAAGGGGGAAATCTTTTAGGACCGAGATGAGAAAAACACTTTTCACACAGAGAATGGTGAATCTCTGGAATTCACTGGCACAGAAGGTAGTTGAGGCCAGTTCATTGGCTATATTTAAGAGGGAGTTAGATCTGGCCCTTGTGGCTAAAGGGATCAGGGGGTATGGAGAGAAGGCAAGTACAGGATACTGAGTTGATCAGCCATGATCATATTGAATGGCGTTGCAGGCTCGTAGGGCCGAATGGCCTACTCCTGCACTTAATTTCTATGTTTCCCTCTCCACACCCCTCTCCCTCTCCCACCCATCCCTCTCTCCCCCACCCCTCTTCCCTCTCTACCCCACCCCCTTCCCTCTCTCCCCCCGCCCCCTTCCCCATACCGATCTGTCCCTCTTCCACCACTCCCCCAACCCCTCCCTCCCCACTCTACCACTTCTCTCCCCTTACCCCAACCTTCTTCCTCCCCCACCCCTCTCTCTTCCCCTCCCTTCTCCTCTCTCCCCCACCCCTTCCCCTACCCCTCTGTTCCTCTTCCACCACTCCCCCGTCCCTCTTCCACCACTCCCGCTACCCCTCTACCCCTCCCTCCCTCCCCACTCCTCTCCCCCTCTCCCTCTCCTCACCCCACTCCCTCTCCCATCCCTCTCTCCCCCACCCCCCTTCCCTCTCTACCCCACCCCCTTCCCTCTGTTTCCCCGCCCCCTTCCCCCTACCCCTCAATCCCTCTTCCATCACTCCCCCTACCCCTCTCGTCCTCCCTCCCCAATCTTCCTCTTCTCTCCCCCCTTCCCCCTCCACTCTCCCCACTCCTTCCCCTCTCTCCCCCCACCCCTCTCCCCCTCCCTCCTTCCTCCCCTCCCTCCCCATCCCCCCCCCTCCCCCACGTCTGTCTCCCCATCCCCCTCTCTCACCTCCTACCCCGCTCTCCTTTCCCTCCCAAATCTGTCCCGTTTCCTCCTCCTCCTCTCCCCTCCCTCCCCTCTTCTCACCACCCCTCCCCCCACCTGTGTGTTTGGGGGGTGGTTAATGTGAGTGTGATGCCGCAGCCCCCCCCCCCCGCAAACGACGTTAGGGAAACAGACCCAACGGGTCTGCACTTGGTCTAGTATCTATTAAAACTGTGTGTGTGTGTGTGTGTGTGTGTGTGTGTGTGTGTGTGTGTGTGTGTGTGTGTGTGTGTGTGTGTGTGTGTGTGTGTGTGTGTGTGTGTGTGTGTTATTTTGCATGTGAAACGTATCTCCTCGAAAACCAGATGCAAAAATGTGGAGATTTTTACCATTTCGGTAGGGATTTAACTTATGAGTTCAGAAATCCACTCCTTGGTCAATTATTTCCCCAGATTTTGAATAAAATTGAACACAAAATTCAATTTTTAAAATCTAAACGGCGCTCATCAGCTGCTGACGTCACAATGCCCACAGGCCAACCAATCGCGGTTTACCTGCGTCCTGGCCCCGCCCTCCACCACTGTGGATTAAAGGTGCAGAGATATCGAGAAGGTTCTGCAGAACAAAGATTCTACAGCTGCGTTCCGCTGTAGCTTCTTTGTTCTATAGATCTCGGGGCAGCAACTCCTCACGCGCTGAATTTCTCCACATAAGTTCCGCTGAACTTTCGCCTCACAGCCGGCGCAGCTCGCGAAGCCCCGCCCGCCTGCGCTCCCCTCCCATCCCCTGCGCGCTCATTCCAGCTGTATGTTTCCAGAGAGTCAGAAGCCGGCGCATCTTTGCTGTGAACGCTCGCTCCTGGGCGAACGCGTCTTGCCTTAGCGGGTTTAAAGGGCTGTTGTCAGCTGGCAGTTAACAACGGCTGCGGGCGTCGCGAGGCCGAGCTACAACATCAAGGGGGGTTATTAGCGTGTGTGCAGGAGGCTTGTTTGTGTGTGTGATGCCGCATGCTGCCCCCCCCCCCCCCCCCCAGCCCACACCACTTCCCCACAACCAACGGGTCTGCACTTGGTCTAGTTTCCTCTAAAACCAGTCTTCTGTACTGTGGAGTTGCTATAAGTGTAAGAAAGTGCAAAGTATTGATGGGTAAGTGCTGTGGTAAATATAAGTAGGATCAGGCTGAGCAATGCTCATACAAATGACAAGCTTAGTGAGTCCAAACCATTCAAAGTAAATCAAAAAACCTTACTCTAATGGGAGGAATGTCCAAAGTTAAGCACAACATTAAACTCTGGGAAAGCTGCCATTTCACATTTACCTTTGGATCTGCAACGTTTGTGTACAAACACATAGGTGAGAACAGTACATTCTTGTCTCCTTTTACTTTAGTTTAGTTCAGTTTAGAGATACAGTGCGGAAACAGGCCATTCTTCCCAACGAGTCAGCATCAACCAACGATCACCAGTGCACTAGTTCTATCTTACACACTAGGGACAATTTACCAAAGCTAATTAACCTATCAAACTGCACGTCTTTGGAATGTGGGAGGAAAACGGAGCAACCGGAGAAACCCACGCGGTCACAGGGAGAACGTACAAACGTTGTACAGACAGCACCCATAGTCAGGATTGAACCCAGATCTCTGGCGCTGTGAGGCAGCATCTCTACCACTGTGCCACTGTGCCGGTAGTTTTAACAGATGACAAAGATGGGAGCACAGCTTTCCTGTTAGTAATGTTCCCAGAGAACTTTTATAGCTACGTTTTTTCTGCTCTATAAATACATCTAAGTGACTTGGGCCTCACTCTCACTTTCAAAGCAAAATCCGCCGCCTAATGTATTGCAATGGATTAAATATTAAGTAAAAACAAACACAGAACACTTTCACTAAATCATTAAAAAAAAAAGAAACTGGAGGTGTTGGAAATTTGAACCATGAACACTGAATGCTGGATGTAACCAGAAGGTCAGGCAGCATCTGTTCTGGTGAACCTGAAATGCTTAATTCCTATTCTGTCTCTTTGATAATCCATCATTTTGGTAGCTCTTCCAGGTTTACAGCTCTGGAATTATACCCTTAAGCCTTCCAGTCTTTAGACTTTAGACTTTAGAGATAGAGCTCAGAAACAGGCCCTTCAGCCCACTGAGTCCGCTCTCACCAGCGATCACCCCTTACACTCGAACTATCGTACACTCTAGGGACAATTTACAATTGTACCAAAGCCAATTAACTTGCGTGTGGTAGGACCCAGAGAAAACACACGTGGTCACAGAGTGCTTTGACCAGAACAAACTCAGTACAGACAGCACCCGTAATCAGGATCGAACCCGGGTGTCTGGCGCTGTAAGGCAGCAACTCTACCACTGTGCCACTGTGCCGCCCATAGCAGTCTCTACCTCTCTTTCCTTCCATGTAACACTAACCACATTGTCCAAACTTTTGGCTTCTTATCTGACGCAGTGTCCAAAATTTGTTGCTAACACTGAGGTGATGCTCTGTAGGACATTTTGTTCCATTAAGGTTGCATGTAAATACAAACTGGGCTGGTTTGTATTGTGCTCAGAATAAGTTGAGTTCCTTAAACGAATGACCTGTTGAATACCAACAATACCTTAATCTGACCTGCAATCAAGCCAACATGATTTATTAAATTCGCACAAGCCGATGCCAGGATCAGTCGACATTTGGAAATATTTTTTTAACCTGCTGCTTGGACTCCTTGTGCAAAGGGATATCAATGATTTATGCTTTCTGCTGCGATTTCCTACATGGTCAGCTGAGGATGAAGAAAGTAGATGAAGTAATTCGTATCATGGAAAATAAATCTGACGAGCATGGGATATTTCACACTTCCTAGCAACTAGAATTGGCTCAGCCGCCTCAGGTTATGTTCACAATTTTAGAAGCTTGTTTCCAACGTTAGGAAAGGTTAGCATTTGATATGTGAATAACAAACAGTTAATTTATAAGGTACATATATTGCAGTTGGTGTGTGCATTGTAATTGTAATGGCTTTTCCTGATTACGAAGTTCCTTTGTACAGGTCATATGTAGGTGGGAGGAGACGGGGAGAGAGTTTTTCAATACTTGTTCTACTTGTCTTAGACGGGAGAAAATTCCTTTTCATTAATCAATTTGCTTGATATCAGTAAACATTTCTGAACAATATTTTGGAAGTCACTTTCAAGTATTGCACAGAACTACATATTGAACAGTTCCAAGTTCATAGGTCATTTCAAGTTCATAGCACACTTGAGGAGGCAGCACAAGTAAATAGAGTGGTAAAAAAGGTGTATGGTATGCTTGCCTTCACTGTTAAGGGCACTGAGTACATGTGTCAGGAAGCCATGATGCAACTCTTTAGGACTTTGGTTAGGCCGCATTTGAAGTATTATGTGCAGTTCTGGTCACCCCATTACAGGAAAGATATGGAATCTTTGGAGAGGGTTCGGCAGAGGTTTACTGGAATGCTGCCAGGATTAGAGGGTTTCAGCTACAGGGAGAGATTGGATTGACTTGAATTGTTTTCTTTAGCACTTTGGATGTTGAGGGGAGAATTGATATAAATATATAAAATTATGAGAGGCAAAGAGAGGGTAGACAGTCAGAACCTTTTTCCCGAAATGGAAATAACCAACACTAGAGGACATAACTCTAAGATGAGAGGGGGAAAGTTTAATGGAGATGTGCTGGGGCAATTCTTTACACAGAGAGTGGTGGGGGCCTGGAACACATTGCCAGGGGTAGTGGTGGAGGTAGATACCATGGTGGCATTCTAGATTGGCAGGGAATAGGGATATGGATCATGTACAGGTAGATGAGATCAGTATCACTGGGCATCATGTTTGGCACAAACATTGTGGGTCAAAGGGCCCGTTCCTATGCCGTACTGTTCTATGTTCTTGAACAAAAACAGATACTCAACTCATCCTAATCGTGCTTCCTCCACAACCTTTCTACCTGTGTAACCTATTGCTTTACTTTTGTTGTTTAGCCTCTGATTCACTTTATTAATTCTATTTGTTTTAATAACAGCTTGCAATTTTAAGTTGCACATTTTTTACACCAAATGGAGGAAGCCTTCTTCTCATTATGAAGTTACTTGCTCAGTGTGTGTGTGTGTGTGTGTGTGTGTGTGTGTGTGTGTGTGTGTGTGTGTGTGTGTGTGTGTGTGTGTGTGTGTGTGTGTGTGTGTGTGTGTGTGTGTGTGTGTGTGTGTGTGTGTGTGTGTGTGTGAGATTAGATTTTCAGATCAGATTTTTGGCCTTTGATTTCTTGGTCCGCCAAAACCACACACAAAAACTCCGAGATTTTTTCCATTTCGTTAGCGATTTCATTTTTAAATTTGCACATCCACTCCTCATTATATTTCGTCGTTTTTATGCACCATAACGGCTGCTGCTGTCCGGCTCTCCTCCAAAAGTGCCGACATTTTTCCCATTTCGCTAGTGATTTTCGCTGCTGCCGACCGGCTCTCCTCTACTCTCCTCCCCCCCCCCCCGGCCGACTCTGTTACGCTGGCGGAAGGCACAGATCGGCTGGCCCCTGCTGCTTTTCGCCGTCCCCGCGGGTTTGCACTGTCCGAAAATCCCGCGCGTCAATGTCCTATCAGCCAGCAGGCGCATTGAGGGCGTACGCAGCGTCTCGACGGGTGTATGCAGCGTCTCGACGTCGTACACAGCGTCTAGATGTCGTATGCAGCGTCTTGACGTCGTAAGCAGCGTCTTCACGGTATAGGCCTAGCGCGCGGTGTTGCGCGATGACATCAGGCCACCCCCCCTTGCAACCGTGGGTTGCGGGAACAGACCCAATGGGTCTGCACTTGGTCTAGTATTATTATAAAATTCTGATCTTGGATATTTATTTACTTGTTTGTTTGCTTGTTAGTTTGCTTGTATTTTTTCTCTTTGATTCACATCTCCTCGAAAACCCGAAGTGCTAACTGTGAAATTTTTACATATTCCGGTAGAGAATTACCTCATGATCTCTAAAATCGCATCATCTGAAAATGTGATTCATTAATTCCTGAGTTGTATCTTGAAATTCTACGGTTTGTATGGAAACTTATTGTCTATTTTATGTAAAGCACTTTGGTGTCAATGCGAGTTGACTTAAAATGTGCTATATAAATAAAACTTACTTACTTACTCACTTACCAATCTGAGATCTTTTTTGAAGTTAACGAACTGAAGCGAGCTGATGTCGTCACAATGGCTCTGCTCCTCGCGGCCAGCTTTCAACGTGCAGCCTGCTGTCCACTATTTTTTTCGTGTTGTGAGTTATGTAACCCCCCGCATAATGGAGGGTGGTGGGTTTATGGAACTAAATACCAGAGGAGGTAGTTGAGACAGGTACAATTGCAATGTTTAAGAAGCATTTGGACAGGTACATGGATAGGACAGGTTTAGAGGGATATGGCTAAACACAGGCAGGTGGGACTAGTGTAGATGGGATATCTTGGTTGGTGTAGACAAGTTGGGCTGATGGGCCTGTTTCTTTGTTGTATGACTCTATGACTCTATGACCCAATGCTTTCAATAAAAATAAACAACGTCAGATTTGCTGTATGGTCAGATCACGGGCTTCACTGAACCTTGTTACATGTGACAATAATAAACCTAAACCGAAGTCTCTCTCCATCTCTACAGTACCTGAGATTGGAGAATCTAACACCACCCTTCCACCCCCACCACAGATTTACCTCAGAATCAGCACGTCGTGAATCATGCCTAAAGATCACATTGAGAGTTTGTCATGGGCGTTTAAAAAAACACAATTAAGTGGTTACTCATCAGAGAGCCTGTCTGGTGTCTGGACATTACCTGTGACATCAGATTCCATGACGCCACAAAGTACTGCAGAAAAACAAAGTGCGGGAGTAAGTCAATGGGTCATGTCTCCATTTCCTACAGAAATGCAGCCTGGCTCGTTGAGCTACTCAGGACTTTACGTTTTACTGCATTTGCTTTAACATTCATTATGACTAGAGCCAGGATTTTGCCAAAAATGCCAAGTGCCTTTACATGCCTTTTTTGATGATTTCACCAAGATAACGCCTTTTTCACAAAATTGAGTGCCTAAGTCAGCCTTTTTTTTGCTGTTTTGCTAAAAGGTCGTACTATTTTCTCTAATTGTACCGTGATGTACCGGAAGTGGTGGCGCTGTCTTGCAGCTGCGGCTCGCCTGCAGTCCGTTTGTCTTTTCTGTTTTTTTGTTTTCTTTTGTCCCGTTGTTGCAGTTTATTTCAGTTTATTTAGTTGTGTATGTGTGGGGGGGTGGGTGTAACATGTTTTTTGACTCTTCCTTCGGGGGGGTGCGACCTTTCCTGCCGTATCCCCCGTCTCCGTGTCTGTCTGCGCTGAGGCCTATCTCGGAGCTGGCGGCCTCCAACTGCGACCGACCTCGAGGCTGCGGAGGCAGAGCCAGGACTTACCAATGCGAGGCTGGCCGACTTCGGGGCTGTGGTTGCGGTGCGACCCGACTTTGGAGCCTTGGAGGTTCGGCCGCGGACCAGTGTACGACATCATCGGGAGCTCGAGTTCTGTTTTCCGGAGCTCCCGCAACTACAGCTGCGTCCGCTGGACTGGAGGGCGGCAGCTTCGGCAGCTTCGACCGCCCCGGGCCGCGGAGTTTGAACCGGCCCGTTTGCGGAGCACGGATTCAGCCTGTGGGACTTACCTACCATCACCCGGCGGGGTCACAACATCGGAGGCTTGGATTGCCTCAGCGCAGAGGGAGAGCAAGGAGGGAAGAGATAATGAATTTGGGACTTTAAACTGTGTTGAGTGTTTGTTATTTATTCTATGTTATGACAGCAGGCTAAACCATTTTGTTGCACTGAAAAGTGCAATGACAATAAATTGAATCAAATCAAATCAAATTAGAATGACGTTTTCTATGTTAACATGTTAATATTAATGTTATTATTAACGTGTTAACATAGTATAACTTACAAGAGAATTTCCACCACCGGGGCAAAACCGGGGGTGTCACCGTCGGTCGTTCATTCATTCGTGCCGCTGCCCACTGGTTCAGCCTTCGCCAAGATCTATTTACACTAGAAGTGGCGGCGCTGCCTTAGCAGCTGCAGCTTGCCTGCAGTCCGAGTGTTCTTTCTTTTTTTGTTGTTTACTTGTCCTGGTTTAGTTAGTTAATTTGAGTTATTAGGTTGTGTATGTGTGGGGGGGGGGGGGGGGGGGATGGGAGAAACTTGTTTTAGTCTCTTCCTTCGGGGGGGGTGCGACTTTTCTTGTCATATTCCCCATCTCCATCTGCACTGAGGCCTAATGGCGGAGCTGGCGGCCTCCAACTGGGACCGACCTCGAGGCTCCGGAGGCAGATCCAGGACTTACCAGCGCGAGGCTGGCGGGGCTGAGGCGATGGCGGTCCGACTCGGGGCTGAGGCGGCGGTGGCCCGACTCGGAGCTGAAGCGGCGGAGGTCTGACTCGGGGCTAAGGCGGCAGTGGACCGACTCGGAGCTGAGGCAACATTCCGGCGGCGGCCCAACTCGGGGCTAATGCGGCAGCGGCCCGACTCGGAGCTGAGGCGGCGTTCCGGCGTCGGCGGTGGCCCGACTCGGGGCTGAGGCGGCGGCGGTCCGACTCTGAGCTGAGGCGGCGTTCCGGCGGCGGCCCATCTTGTGGCTGAGGCGGCAGCGGCCCGACTTGGAGCTGATGCGGCGTTCCGGCTTTTGGCGGCGGAGGTTCAGCGGACGACATCATCGGGAGCTCGCAGGTCACAAACGCTACAATATCAGCAGCAAGGGTTATGTACGTTCCGCTGGACCACATCCTAGCGACTGCAGGATGGGCGAACGAACATCTGAAATAATTCATAATAACCTATGGCCAGACCAGGGGTATTTGCCAGCTCTACTTAGGTTCAGTGGTTAGTTACTTCCGAATGAGAGGAGTTACTATTATTTTTTCATTCTGAATGTTTCCCTCATCTGTCAATGAAGCAGCCGTGGTTGTGGAGACTCGTTTCTCACGGCATGAAATCACAGAGCTTTGAAATCTTCACGGAATCACTCATGTGACTCCGAAGTGAAATAGTAAGATTAAATGTGAACTTACCAGTTTGAAGTTTGATCTTTATTTTATGAGGAGTTACGGTGAGCGATTACGTGCCCTCCGCTCCCGCATCAACAGTTTCGTCCGCTGAACTGGAAGGTGGCAGCTTCGGCAGCATCGACCACCCCGGGCCGCGGAGATTGAACCGGCCCGTTCGCGGAGCACGGTTGAGCCGCGGCACTTACTTACCATCACCCAGCGGGGTCACAACATCGGAGGCCTGAATCGCCTCAGCGCAGAGGGAGAGCAAGGAGGGAAGAGACAAAGACTTTAAGACTTTTGCCTTCCATCACAGTGAGGAGGTGTCTGGTGAACTCACTGTGGTGGATGTTAAATTTGTGTTTATTGTGTGTTTTGTTATTTTATTATATGTATGACTGCAAGGCAACAACATTTCGTTCAGACCGAAAGGTCTGAATGACAATAAAGGATACTTTGACTTTAAGAAAGAATTGCAGATGCTGGAAAAATCGAAGGTAGACAAAAAATGCTGGAGAAACTCGGCGGGTGAGGCAGCATCTATGGAGAGAAGGAATAGGCGACGTTTCGGGTCAAGACCCTTCTTTAGGCTGATGTGGAGGGGGGGTGGGAAAAATGAAACAAAGTGGCGGAGACAGTAGGACTCGAAGGAGAGCTGGGAAGGGTGAGGGAGAAGAGGGAGAAGACAAGGGTTATCTAAAATTAGAGAAGTCAATGTTGATACCGCTGGGGTGTAGACTATCCAAGCCAAATACCCAAGCTCATCTCCTCGCTACATTTACTGCTGGCTCCAGACGCAAATCTGAGTTTGAGTGATCTGTGCAAGGCATTCATTGATGCTGGAATTCCACTGTGGAAATTGGAAAACAAATCTCTCAGTGGTTTTTTAGAGAAATACACAGAGGAACATATACGAAGTAAGTCATCATTACGGAAAAATTATGTTGACAGCAACTTCAACATTGTTGTGCAGAAAATTAGAGATGAAGTTGCATGCAACAAAATATGGATCTTAGTAGATGAGACAACCAATGCTGTGGGGAGATATGTTGCTAATGTGGTCATTGGCACACTGGAGGCAGGTCAACCATCAAAGGAATATTTGTTGACGGAAGTATTGGAGAAGTCAAACAGCTCAACTATTGCTCAGTTGTTTACATCTTCACTTGCTATACTTTGGCCAGAAGGTATATAACATGAGAATGTTCTTCTGTTTGTGACTGATGCAGCTCTGTACATGAAAAAAGCTGCTCGTGCTCGGATTTTATTCCCCAAAATGTAGCATTTAAAATGCTTAGCTCAAGGACTTCATAGAATTATCAAGCACATAAAGTAGCTTGTTTCCAAATGTCGATCGCCTTGTTTCCAATGTCAAGAAAATCTTCCTCAAAACACCGTCACGTGTGCAGTTGTTCAAGGAAATGGCACCCGAGATTCCGCTACCTCCTCAGCCGTTTTGACTAGGTGGGGTACTAGGCTCCCTGCTGTACTCTACTATGCAGCAAATTTTGAAAAGATAAAATAAATCGTCAACTGTTTTGAAGAAGAAGAGTCTACTGCAGTCAGGATCATCAGTGAAATCCTGCAGAAAATGTCCCTCCACCGGGATCTTGTGTTTATTGCTTCCAATTTTGCAAACTTCACACAAGCTATCACTTCCCTTGAGAAATGTGGCAAAACATGAATGAATAACTTGCAGGTTTTCAACAAAGTAACTGATGATATCCGTAAAATTCCTGGTGATGTAGGTAAAAACATACAAGGAAAATGTGGGTGTAGGAAGCAAGTTGCCAAAAGGGTTAATTCTACTCTGCAAAGATTCAAAAGGATATGGGTCAAATACAGGCAGGTGGGACTAGTGTAAAGGGGCATCTTGGTCAGCATTGGCAAGTTGGGCCGAAGAACCTGTTTCCATGGTGTATGGCTCTATGACTTCATCTGTTATTGTCTCATTAAAGTCATGGCAAGTAAAAATATACTTGTTCATGTTTTTCAATCCTTTTTTTAGAGCATAGAGAAATATGGGCCCTTCATTCTTTGCACCGTGAGCAAATTTTAGTTGTGTCACATTGGATGTTACAACGTCATTCCTTATGCTCCATTTATGAAGTACTATGGAACGTCTCTAAACTGTAGACATTTCTTCATTGGCATCACAATGAAAAATAATATGTCAATGGCTATTTTTGGGACTTTTGGCAACATGATCTGCAACTCCAAAGCATAATCAAGTAATGGTTTTAAAAAAAGAGCCTGCCACTGTGAATTTAAGAACATAAATTAATAACAATGCACATTTTGTAGGCCATCAGTTTATAGAACAAGTACCAAGAGCAGAAAATACCAGTGGGAAGCTTTTTCAATACTGCACATTAAAGTTGTGGGTTTCACATTTGATAAATTACGTCAGTATTACTTAAAGGGAATTCCAGTGATACCTCTCCTTTCTTTGACATATTAAAAAGCCTTTTGTCTGAATGATTGCAGCTGGTTCGATAATTCAGATTAGTCCCTCATGTTTATTAATGCACTACATCTGTGCAAACAACATGTCAAGAAGGAGAGTTCATTGTAATTGCCTAAGCAAACAGAACCTGAAATAAGCAATTTCCAGTTACAATGTGCTATGACAAGTAATGAGGTAATTGGCATTCTGTCCTGATTATTTCCACCTTTCTTTTCATCAAGTCTTTATTGTTTGTGATAGATATTTTTATGAAAATGAAGGTGTTTGATAATACCGCTCGCCGCAGTTTTAACTTGGTGATTAACGACAATCATCATTTACTACAGATTAGTTATCATCTTTGATATTATTTATTCATATATATATATATATATATATACAGATGCTCCTCGACTGATGGTGCTTCGACTTACGATATTTCGACCTTACGATGGTGCAAAAGCGATAGTAGAAACCATACTTCGAATTTTGAATTTTGATCTTTTCCCGTGCTAGCTATTTACAATATACATCAATGATTTAGATGAAGAGATTCAAAGTAACATTAGCAAATTTGCAGATGACACAAAGCTGCATGGCAGTGTGAACTGTGAGGAGGATGCTAATGAGAATGCAGGGTGACTTGGACAGGTTGGGTGAGTGGGCAGATGCATGGCAGATGCAGTTTAATGTGGATAAATGTGAAGTTCTCCACTTTGGTAGCAGAATCAGGAAAGCAGATTATTATCTAAATGGTGGGAAGTACAACGGGATCTGGGGGGGGGGGGTCCTTGTTCATCAGTCAATGAAAGCAAACATGCAGGTACAGCAGGCAGTGAAGAAAGCAATGGCATGTTGGCCTTCATAGGAGGGGTTGCACTTGACGGATTGCACAAGGACGGGTTTGCACTTGAACCCGAGGGGGACCAATATTCTGGTGGGGAGATTTGCAAAGGCTACTGGGGAGACTTTAAACTAGAACGGTTAGGGGGAGGGACTCAAACAGAGAAAGCTAGTAGACAATGTGGGAGGAAGGAGGCAGAGAAGGGAAGCACTCGGACCCAAAATGTAGGGGAGAAAGAAGAAAAAAATAATAAGAGAATAAGAGGTGGGGAGTTTCTTAAATGTGTATATTTTAATGCTAGGAACATTGAAAGAAAGGTGGATGAGCTTAGAGCCTGGTTGACACCTGGAAGTATGATGTTGTGGCGATAAGTGAAACATGGTTGCAGGTGGGCTGTGATTGGAAACTAGATATCCCAGGATTTCGTTGCTTCAGGTGTGATAGAATTGGAGGGGCAAGAGGTGGGGGTGTTACATTGCTTGTCAGGGAAGACATTACAGCAGTGCTTTGGCAGGATAGATTAGAGGGCTTGTCTAGGGAGGCTATTTGGGTGGAACTGAGAAATGGGAAAGGTGTAGCAACACTTTTCGGGGTGTATTATAGACCGCCTAATGGGGAGCGTGAATTGGAAGGGCAAATATGTAAGGAGATAGCAGATATTAGTAGTAAGCACAAGGTAGTGATTGTGGGAGATTTCAATTTTCCACACATAGACTTGGAAACACATTCTGTAAAAGGGCTGGATGGTGTGGAGTTTGTAAAATGTGTGCAGTATAGTTTTTTGCAGCAATACATAGAGGTACCTACTAGAGATGGGGCGGTGCTGGACCTCGTGTTAGGAAATGAGACAGGTCAGGTGGCGGAGGTATGCGTTGGGGAGCACTTTGGGTCCAGTGATCACAATACCATTAGTATCAATATAATTATGGAGAGGGTCAGAACTGGACCTAGGGTTGAGATTTTTGATTGGAGGAAGGCTAACTTTGAGGAGATGTGGAAGGATTTAAAAGGATTTAAAAGGAGTGAATTGGGACATTTTGTTTTATGGGAAGGATGTAGAAGAGAAATGGAGGACATTTAAAGGTGACATTTTAAGAGTACAGAATCTTTATGTCCCTGTTTGGTTGAAAGGAAATAGTAAAAATTGGAAAGAGCCATGGTTTTCAAGGGAAATTGGACACTTGGGTCGGAAAAAGAGAGAGATCTACAATAATTGTAGGCAGCATGGAGTAAATGATGTGCTTGAGGAGTATAAAGAATGTAAAAAAAATCTTAAGAAAAAAATTAGAAAAGCTAAAAGAAGATATGAGGTAGCTTTGGCAAGAAAGGTGAAAGTAAATCCAAAGGGTTTCTACAGCTATATAAATAGCAAAAGGATAACAAGGAATAAAATTGGTCCATTAGAGAGTCAGAGTGGACAGCTATCTGCAGAGCCAAAAGAGATGGGGGGGTTATTGAACAATTTCTTTTTTTCGGATTCACCAAGGAGAAGGATATTGAATTATGTGAGGTAAGGGAAACAAGTAGGGTAGCAATGGAAACTATGAGATTCAAAGAAGAGGAATTACGGACACTTTTGAAAAATATGAAAATGGATAAGTCTCCCGGTCCTGACAGGATATTCCCTAGGACATTGAGGGAAGTTAGTGTAGAAATAGCAGGGGCTATGACGGAAATATTTCAAATGTCATTAGAAACGGGAATAGTGCCGGAGGATTGGCGTACTGCACATGTTGTTCCATTGTTTAAAAGGGTTCTAAGAGTAAACCTAGCAATTATAGACCTGTTAGTTTGACGTCAGTGGTGGGCAAATTAATGGAAAGGATACTTAGAGATAATATATATAAGCATCTGGATAAACAGGGTCTGATTAGGAACAGTCAACATGGATTTGTGCCTGGAAGGTCATGTTTGACTAATCTTCTTGAATTTTTCGAAGAGGTTACTAGGAAAATTGATGAGGGTAAAGCAGTGGATGTTGTCTATATGGACTTCAGTAAGGCCTTTGACAAGGTTCCTCATGGAAGGTTGATTAAGAAGGTTCAATTGTTGGGTATTAATGGTGGTGTAGCAAGATGGATTCAACAGTGGCTGAAGGGGAGATGCCAGAGAGTAATGGTGGATGGCTGTTTGTCAGGTTGGAGGCCGGTGACTCGTGGGGTGCCTCAGGGGTCTGTGTTGGGTCCACTGTTATTTGTCATGTACATCAATGATCTGGATGATGGAGTGGAAAATTGGATTAGTAAGTATGCAGATGATACTAAGATAGGTGGTGTTGTGGATAATGAAGTAGATTTTCAAAGTCTACAGAGAGATTTAGGCCATTTGGAAGAGTGGGCTGAAAGATGGCAGATGGAGTTTAATGCTGATAAGTGTGAGGTGCTACATCTTGGCAGGACAAATCAAAATAGGACGTACATGGTAAATGGTAGCGAATTGAGGAATGCAGTTGAACAGAGGGATCTAGGAATAACTGTGCATAGTTCCCTGAAGGTGGAATATCATGTAGATAGGGTGGTAAAGAAAGCTTTTGGTGTGCTGGCCTTTATAAATCGGAGCATTGAGTATAGAAGTTGGGATGTAATGTTAAAATTGTACAAGGCATTGGTGAGGCCAATTCTGGAGTATGGTGTACAATTTTGGTCGCCTAATTATAGGAAGGATGTCAACAAAATGAGAGAGTACAGAGGAGATTTACTAGAATGTTGCCTGTGTTTCAGCAACTAAGTTACAGAGAAAGGTTGAACAAGTTAGGTCTTTATTCTTTGGAGCGCAGAAGGTTAAGGGGGGACTTGATAGAGGTCTTTAAAATGATGAGAGGGATAGACAGAGTTGATGTGGATAAGCTTTTCCCATTGAGAGTAGGGAAGATTCAAACAAGAGGACATGACTTGAGAATTAAGGGACAGAAGTTTAGGGGTAACATTCGGGGGAACTTCTTTACTCAGAGAGTGGTAGCTGTGTGGAATGAGCTTTCAGTGGAAGTGGTGGAGGCAGGTTCGATTTTATCATTTAAAATTAAATTGGACGGGAAAGGAATGGAGGGTTATGGTCTGAGTGCAGGTAGATGGAACTAGGGGGAAAAAAAGAAGAAGAAAAAACTGTTCAGCACGGATTGAAGGGCCGAGATGTCTGTTTCCGTGCTGTAATTGTTATATGGTTATATGGTTATAACAAGAGGAGTTGAGTATTGGAGCAAAGAGGTCCTTCTGCAGTTGTGCAGGGCCCCAATGAGACCATACCTGGAGTATTGTGTGCAGTTTTGGTCCCCTAATTTGATGAAGGACATTCTTGCTATTGAGGGAGTGCAGCGTAGGTTTACAAGGTTAATTCCTGGGATGGCGGGACTGTCATATGCTGAGAATGGAGCAGCAGGGCTTGTATACTCTGGAATTTAGAAGGATGAGCGGGCATTTTATTGAAACATATAAGATTATTAAGGGTTTGGACACGCTAGAGGCAGGAAACATGTTCTCGATGTTGGAGGGAGTATAGACCCAGGAGCCACAGTTTAAGAATAAGGGGTAAGCCATTTAGAACGGAGACGAGGAAACACTTTTTCACACAGAGTGGTGAGCCTGTGGAATTCAGAGGGCGGTGGAGGCCGGTTCTCTGGATACTTTCAAGAGAGAGCTAGATAGGGCCCTTAAAGATAGCGGAGTCAGGGGATATGGGAAGAAGGCAGGAATGGGGAACTGATTGGGGATGATCAGCCATGATCACATTGAATGGCGGTGCTGGCTTGAAGGCCCGAATGGCCTACTCCTGCACCTATTGTCTACTGTCTATTGTCTATTGATACTCTCTCGTGATGCTGGGCTTGTTTATTATTGCTCACCATGGATTGTATGCATGTAAATACTATATATATATATATATATATATATATATATATATATATACCCGAGATCAGCTTCAGTGAGTGATAGCCACCGTTCTCATAACCTCGCCAATCAACCGTGCAAATCATTCGATAACTGTCCCTTTCCCTTATTTTCATTTTAAGTAAACGCCCGGAGACAAAGGATCTTGGGAGATTTAAACGATTAAATTGTCTCGAGCCGGATCGCGCGTGGGAAATGTTAGATGAGAAACGTGCTTATAAGGGAAGTTGAGATGGAAGTGAGCCAGTACAAGAGTCTCAGCATCCAGAACAACTTGTGCAGACAGAGGGTCTCTGGCGCCGACTATGTATAACATGGATAGACACTGTCGCTGCTATTAAATATATAAACTTGTAGGGAGCGCTTTCGCTGGACACCTGTGCTTTAACAAAAAAATAGCTGCTTCAAGTAAATATCCAAAGACAGGAACCTCTCTTGAGCCTTAAGTTGGCCGCCACTAGACACTGCGGACACTGCAGGTTAGGTGTATTAAATGCTTTTTCGACTTACGATATTTTCAAGTTACGATGGGTTTATCAGAACGTAACCCCATCGTAAGTTGAGGAGCACCTGTATATATACATAAATAGCTTACCAGCATCCTGTGTGGAGATGTGTAAGAAGGAACTGCAGATGCTGGATTAAACCGAAGATAGACACAAAAAGCTGGAGTAGCTCAGCAGGACAAGTAGCATCTCTGGAGAGAAGGAATGGGTGACGTTTCGGGTCGAGACCCTTTTTTTATGCCTATCCTGTGTGGAGATGGTTGGTCCCTACTTTGTTGATATTATAAAACTTCAATGCAATAAAATCAGCCATTTTTTGATACAGATTGTGGAACATGCATGTCAAAGAGAGCTCCTACACAGTATAATAACTCATTGACAGTGAGTTATGGAATAGTAATTCAACTGAATTATTCTGACAATTTAGAAAATCAGAGAATATAATCATCAATCAAACCTTAATGGTAAATTACTAACTTAGATGTGCTACCAGACAGATATTGGTCTTCATATTATATACCTCAAGATATGTTATACATCACACTCAGGTATATATGTCAAGGGCAATACAAATTTCAGCAATTGTTCTTCACAAAGCACACTATTTTACCCCCTGCAATTGATGCTGGAACTGATTTACTTATGACTTCAGAGATACAGTGCGGAAACTGGCCCTTCGGCCTAACGGGTCCACGTCGGCCAGTGATCACCCCGAACGCTAACTCTATCCCACACACAAGGGACAATTTACAATTTTTTCCAAGATAAAAGATTGATATCTTTTGAGGTAAAAGATCGACCATGGACTTATTGAATGGTGGAGCAGGGCGGAGGGCTGAATGCCCTACTCCTGCTTCCGTTTCTTACCTTCTTATGTTGTTGGCATTCTTTCCAATCAACAATCCCTTTGAATTGGGTACTGATGCTTTACAAGCTGTGGATCTGCATGAAACAGTTATCTTCTGCTGCATGGGTCCTATGTTCCTTCTCTAACTGTAAATTTGAACTTGACTCAGTATATGTTTCCCATTCCTTCTCTCCAGAGATACTGCCTGTCCCGCTGAGTTATGCCCCTGTCCCATTTAGGAAACCTGAACGGAAACCTCTGGAGACTTTGTGCCCCACCCAAGGTTTCCCTGCGGTTCCCGGAGGTTGCAGGTGGTTGCCGGAGGTTGCAGGTAGTGGAAGCAGGTAGGGAGACTGATCAAAACCTCCGGGAACCGCACGGAAACCTTGGGTGGGGCGCAAAGTCTCCAGAGGTTTCTGTTCAGGTTTCCCAAGTGGGACAGGGGCATTACTATGACTCTGTATATGTTGAACATCTTCTCTGGCATAGGTTGGACCCTGTACAATATTCAAGTGGACAATATCTGATAGAAGTATATAAAATTACAAGAAGCATATTACAAGATAGGGTGGACAGAACCTTTTTTCCCCCAGGGTGTTAAAAGGTTAGAGAGAATAACTTGGAGGTCAGAGGGGGGAAGTTTAAAGGAAATGTGCGGGGAAAGTTTTTTTTAAACACAGGATGTCTGGAACACACTGGCAGGGATAGTGCAGAAGGCAGATATGATAGTCATTTAAAAGGCTTTTAGATAGGCATGTTGATATGCCGGGGATGAATGGATATGGATCACATGTGGGCAGAGAAGATTAGTTTGACCTGGCATCATATTCGGAATGGACATTGTTGCTGATGGGCCTGTTCCTGTGCTGTACTGTTCTCATACTGTTTAAATGAAGGTATGAATTATCAGTGAGCGTCTTGTGGTATTTCAAGTTTACAAATATCAGATATTAATTGAAGATCTCACACATGATTGTAGTCATGCACCCAAAGGTTGCAAATATTTTTTACCCGTGAGCTGCACGGCTCGGATCCATTCATAAAATGCTTGTGTTATGAAGCTTCACGTTTTTGATTCACATCATGTGTTCTGCAGTTTTTTCCTTCTGGACCATTGCTCGCGGCAGCTGCAGCCTCAAATGTTTTAGACTCATAAACTTCATTCAAGTACATTCAAAGCCACACAGCCACACAAATCTAACACTTCAGGAGAAAATGTGGATGTGTGCAGGAAACATAGCTACCATAAATGATTAGACTTTAGACTTTAGACATACAGTGCAGAAACAGGCCCTTCAGCCCACTGAGTCGAATCTGACCAGCGATCACCCCATACACTAACGCTATTTCACAAACCAGGTACAATTTTACTGAAGCCAATTAACCCACAAACCTATATGTCTTTGGAGTGTGGGAGGAGGCTGGAGCACCAGGAGAAACCCACGTGGTCACAGGGAGAATGTACAAACTTCGTACAGACAGCACCCATAGTCAGGGTTGAATCCAGGTCTCTGGCTCTGTGAGGCAGCAACTCAGATTCAGATTCAGATTCAAACTTTATTGTCATTGTGCAGTGTACAGTACAGAGACAACTCTACTGCTGCACCGCTATGCTGCCCTGCACAGATTAATCATTTAAACATCACCACTTGCAAACTAAGGAACAGTCATTGGTAATAACAGTGACAGAGAAAATAGGTATCAAGCTTTCAAGGTTATTTTATTGTCACATGTACCAATTAAGGTACAGTGAAATTTGAATTAGAATTGAATAGAATTGAATAGAATTGAATAGAATAGAATGCAGGTTTATAATTAATATTTGTTCTCGAAACCTGGGCAACATTAACATTATTCTGTTTACCATCATTCTAAATTAATTCATTTAAGGTACCTCTGGGTCATCTCTGTGAACCACTGGAGCGCATGCGTGAAGGTACTGACGCAATTTGTTAAGCAGAAAATTCAAAGGTATTGATTCAGTAATCAATATCAGAGGGGCAGGGCATGTCCAGGTTAATATCTGCAATGAGAAATCCTATGTTATAGCACCTTTAAGAAAGAAAAAAAACTCCCAATACTATTCACAGAAGTACAATATAGCAAAAAAATAAACACTAAACCAAAGAGATAGAAAATTAAGGTGGAAGATCAAATATTCAAGCCTTCCCAATGCTGCAAGGATTGGAAAGCAAAACATCAATACCTTCCATTTACTCGGTGTAATGACTCAAGGGACTTCAAAAGAGCATTGTCAAAAAGAGTGATATTAAAACACATGATATGAGCAGGTGGCCTAAAACTTGGTCAAGGAGTAAACCTTAAGAAGCAACTTGAAAGATAAAAAAGAGATTAGGGGTGAAATTGTCTCAGAAAAATAAATATGTACCTTAGAATTGGGCAACTGAAAGCATGGCCACCAGTTGCAGAACAGTTAAACATATGGATGTACAAATGGTCCCAATTGATGGAGTCCAGATCTCTCAGATGGCTGCAAGGATGGAAAACATCATAGGAGTCCGACAAGTTGCAGCCATGGGGAAAGTTTAAAAATGAAAATACAAATTTTGAAGAAAATTGTTGATCAACCTAATAGAGGTCAGCTTAATTAGGGGAGGTTAATTGATAGATTAATAGATTGATACACCATGGAAATAGGCCCCTCAGTCCACACCGACCATTGATCCTATGTTACTCACTAGTTCCATGTTATGTCTCTTCTCCAGTCTGAAGAAGGATCCTGACCTGAAACATCACCCATCCTTTTCCTCCTGAGATGCTGCCTGACCTGCTAAGTTACTCCAGCACTTGGTGTCTATCTATGGTATAAACCAGCATCTGCAGTTCTTTGTTTCTACATGAGTGGCAAGGGTGTTTTGTTTAAAGATAGATGCAAGCACTACTGACACTATTGAATGCATAGAAAACGTATGGAGTTTTTGCAGAGTTTTTGAATTGTATGTCTTTTATACTGTATAAAGTTTAATTTTGAAATTTTAAAAATATAGCCTTCTTTGAGGGAGTGTGGATGAGTTGGAATCAGCAGTGGCCGGGATTCAGACTAGAAATTACATAATTGATGCAAGCAGCACTCCTGCTAACGTGACAATTCATGAGAGACCTTTAGGGAATGTGGCCTGAATCTGTGTACATTGCTGGCAAAGCTCCAATACTTAGACCAATTGATTATATTTAATATGAAAAAATAAAAGATGTTCAGTGCAAGGCAGCAACCCGAGGTAATATTCCATCTCCACTAAAGCAGTTTCAAGAAATCAAATGAATCGGCAGCCAAAATGTAGAAACAAAGAACAGCAGATGCTGGTTTATACCAAAGCTAGACACAAAGTGCTGGAGTAAGAAATGGTGGCACAGCAGCAAAGCGGTAGAGTTGCTGCCTTAAGGGGCTGTCCCACTGCAGCAACCTAATTGGCGCGTTTAGAAGAGTTTAGGAGAGTTTGAAAAAATGACATGTTGAAGACCTCCTTCGACCTCCTTCGACTATGTTGAAGACTAGCTTCGACTAGCTTTGGGAAAATTGGACAACGAATAGTGGAGAGTGAAGACGACCTCCTTTGATCTCCTTCGACCTCCCTTCGACTATGTTGAAGACTATTTACGACTACCTTTGACTACCTTTGATTATCTTCGACCACCCTCGATTACCTACAAATAACATGCCGACCTATTACGAGTAAAAAAAACATAAATTTTTTCCATGGCGACCTTTTTTTACTCGCGGGGATTTTTCAGCATGTTGAAAAATACGCCGTGACCTAGCTGAGGTCTTGAGTAGGCGGGGACTACTCTCGAGCATGAAGGAGAGTTACATAGACCTCCAAGGACCTCGTGTCGACCATGCTGCGAGTAGGTGTCGAGGGCAAACTCTTCTGAACTCACGGATTAGGTCGCCGTAGTGGGACAGGCTCTTTACAGCGCCGGAGACTCGGGTTTGATCCTGACTACTGGTGCTGTACAGAGTTTGTACATTTTTCTCCATGTGCTGCAGTTTCCTCCCACACTCCAAAGATATACAGGTTGAAAGGTTAATCGGCTTCTGTAAAAATTGTATATTCTCACTTGCATGTAGCATAGTTATAGTGTACGGGGTGATTGCTGGTCGGCAAGGACCTGGTGGGCCAAAGGGCCCATCTCCCTGCTGTATCTCTAATGTCTGGAGTCTAAATTCTTACTCAGTGGATCAGGCCGAGATAAATGAAAGGTGATGTTTTGGATCAGGACCCTTCTTCAGACTGAGTCTGAGTTACTCTAGCACTTTGTGCCTATCAAATGAATTGGCAAATGATTTGTTGTTTAACGCTTAAACTTTTCAATAAACCAAATACAGTAACTGAATCCATTGCTGTCTTCACTCATCATACACCAACAAATGCAATGTTATAGCTTCAACTGTATCCTTGTTTGACTCTGTTCCTTCCTTTTATCAAAGATGCTATGCTCAATTATAGCACCACCTCGTGCCTCTGCCCACCTGCTTGTAACTATATAACTGAAACATTCAAAATCTAAACCCATTATTATTTCTGTCAACCATTTCCCTGTTGTGCTGACTGAAGCATCCTTCATAAGCCCCAAGAACACACTTAAATACCATGGATAAATGCAACCTGTCACATCCTGCACTTAGTTCTGCAGAGATGACAAGGGAACATGGTTTTGTGGCATGAATGGAATTGGTTTGGCAGTAATATTCACTTACAAATATTGTTTTACTAAAAGTAGCGGCCACTTCATGGCAAAAAGTCAAGTTGAAGTAAAACCACAATAAAAGCAGTAGTTTGTCTTTTCAGGCACTGATTTAGCAGCCCACCAATGACCATGAAGTTTCCATCCTTTACTACAAAGTCTATGCTCAAAACTGCTTTTGTTAATTGAGATATGTTGTCTGTTTGGTTAATTGGTAAGTTTAGGCATTTAGTAACAAATCATTTGATAATTTCACTGATTTTTTTTGAAGCTGCTTTAAGGGGCTGTCCCAATGCGGCGACCTAATCCGCAAGTTCAGAAGAGTGTCTTTGACCTTCAAGCTCGAGGGCACTCGCCTGGAAAACCACGAGCTGGATCGACCGTCAGCAATGAAACCGCGAGATGGTTTGACCGACCACACACACACACACACACACACACACACACACACACACACACACACACACACACACACACACACACACACACACACACACACACACACACACACACACACACACACACACACACACACACACACATCGCAAAGGCGGGGGCCAGGGAAAGCGGGGGAGCACTGTCTGAAATTCACACGCGCGATGAAGAGGAAGGTGAAAGACGGCTGCACAGTGTACAGTAAGTCCTTTAGAGAGCGTGAAGGGGAAGGGGAGAGAAGGAGGGAGAAGTGGGGTATAAGGGGGGGGGAAGAAGGAGTTGAGACACTTTTAAGAAGTCAGACAACATTTAATAAAGTTAGTGGGCATTTTACTTATCGGTCGGTTTTCCTTGGTCCTGAAAACTCCAATGAGCCAATTAAAATGCCTGGTCAGCTAAGGAGATTGCCTACGGCTGCCATTGACTGCCTGTAACTACATAGCGACCCCACTCCATTGCACTACGAGTTAAAATGAACCATGCCGACCAATGTTTACTCGCGGAAAATATTTCAACATGCTGAAAATTTTTCAGTCGAGGGCAAACTCTTCTAAACTCGCAGATTAGGTCACTACAGTGGGACAGCCCCATTAATGCTGAAGATTAACTTTCCCTGGTCAAATTTTAATCTCTCAACTGGATTTTTGGAGAGCACCTAAAATTAAACAAATTATATTTTAAATAATATAAATTATTTTTTCATTTTATAGCCTCATATTTTCAATTTTCCGAAGCAGGAATACAATTCATAGCTGCACCATAACAAAGCTTGTGATTCCTTCTTAGTTTTGTTTTAGTTTAAAAATACAGCTGAGAAACAGGCTCTTTGGTCCACAACGAGTCCACAACGACCATCAATCACCTGTACACGAGTTCTATGTAATCCCACTTTTGCATCCTACATACAAGGGCCAATATACAAAAGCCGATTAACCTACAAACCTGCATGTCTTTGGAATGTGGGAGGAAACCGGAGCACCCAGAGAAAACCCATGCAGTCACAGGGAGAACAAACAAACTCCACACAGACAGCACCCGAGGTCAGGATTGAACCACGGTCTGTGGGGCAGCAGCTCTACTGTTGCGCCACTGTGCCGCCCCAATTGCAAATAACAAGTTTTTAAATTACCCTAAATATAGTATTTGCTCTCAATGTTCTACTTCAGACCTTTAACCCATGGCCAAAAACAATTATTTGTTATCCACACTTTTTTCCAGTGCTCTTTCACAGCCAATCTGGATCATTTCATAATCCGTTTATCTTTTATTTGAAATGTTCCTAGTCTCCCAAATGTGTGTCAATTTCAAGCGTGGTCACAGGGAGAACGTACCAACTTCATACAGACAGCACCTGTGGTCAATTGGCAAGCTGTAAGGTAGCAACTCCACCACTGCGCCACAGTGTCGTTCTATCTCAAATACAAAATGATTTTGATTATTAGATACAGTGACCATAAGTTACATGATACCAAATCACCTTTACCATTTCCCAATACCTTCATCATATTCTTATACACATGCCTGCTGCAAATATATATGTGATCAATTATTACAGATTTTGATTTTAGCCCTAAATTTACATGCCATCTGCTACACTCAACAGAGCCTCCAATGCCTAATCAGATATTTTACACACATCCACACAGTACTACCTTAATGTGGTCTGCAAACTAATAAATTTGGTTGGGAAATCCAATATAGATCTATGGATCCTTGGAGAAAATCACCAGTTAGACCCAGACAGTTTGAGGCTATACCAATTATTCCAAAAGTCTGTCTTCTAATTGCTATCCAATTTTCCATTCTTGTCAACTAAACTGCATATTGTGGCCACAACATTTGTCTCAACAGCAGTGATTGTTTGGACACTATTGGTGTTAAATTGCCTCTAATGTGGCAAGCAAAGTGTGCACACACATTTCTAGGGTGATCTGCAATACCTATTATTTACACAGGAGTCATGGATGGCAGCTGCCATGTTGATAAAGGCATTAGAGCATGACGTATGTCAGGACAACACATGTGAGTTTTAATTAGCATCCAATGCTGATTTGACACCAGTGATGCCAACTTGGAGATTAATGCTCCAGCTGAAGCCCTCTCTTAACCGTGCACAGCTGAACATGCATTTAGCAACAGGAAAGTCCGCTTGGTACCATTTGAAGAGATTATCAGCCACTTGGTGGTTGCTTGCCAATTTATTCTGGCTACTCTACATGAGCTCAATACTTCACAGCACTGTAAGCAATGCTGGGGGTGGTACAGTGGCGCAACGGTAGAGTTTCCACCTTACAGGGCTGGAAACCCAGGTTCGATCCTGACTGTGGGTGCTGTCTGTACTGTTTGTACATTCTCCCTGTGACCGCTTGGATTTTCTCCGGGTGCTTCGGTTTCTTCCCACATTCCAAAGACGTACAAGTTTGTAGGTTAATTGGCTTCTGTAAATTGTAATTTGTCCCTAGTATGTAGGATAGTGCATGTGTGTGGGATGATCACTGGTCTGGTCTGATAAAGGGGAGATATGCTCTCAGCATGAGTCATTGAATATTGTGGTCAACATTCACGTGTGGATTCTCTTCTGCCCAGAACGTTTTCGACACGCACAGCTGGATATCCACTATTGTTTAAGAATAAGGAGTAAGCCATTTAGAACGGAGACGAGGCAACACTTTTTCTCACAGAGAGTGGTGAGTGTGGAATTCTTTGCCTAAGAGGGTGATGGAGGCAGCTTCTCTGGATGCTTTCAAGAGAGAGCTAGATAGGGCTCTTAAAAATCACGGAGTCAGGGGATATGGGGAGAAAGCAGGCATGGGGTACTGATTGGGGATGATCAGCCATGATCACATTGAATGGCGTGCTGGCTCGAAATGGCCTAATCCTGCACCTATTGTCTATTGTCTATTGTCTATTGTTTAAATAAATTTGTTCTAGGATGTAACTTTATATTAGTTTAGAGATACAGCACAGAAACAGGCCCTTCGACCCACCAAGTCGATGCTGACCAGCGATCCCCGCACACTAATACTTTCCTATACACTAGGGACAATTTACAATTTTACCAAAGCCAATGAACCTACCAACCTGCATGTCTTTGGAGTGTGGGAGGAAACCAGAGCACCTGTAGAAAACCCACGCTGATCATGGGGAGAACGTGCAGACTGTACAGACAGCACCTGTGGTCAGGGTCAAACCCTGGTCTCTGGCGCTGTGAGGCAACAACTGTACCGCTGTGCCATCCCTGTGCCACCATGCCAGTGCACTTAAAATGTCTCATTCTCCTTAAAGGGAACCAGCAGATGGAGCATGTAAATGACTTTGTGCAATGTAGGAATATGGAGACGGAGAGGTTTGTTTTCTCCTTGGCGTTGTGCTATTGCAGCTGGGCCTGTCCCCAGCTGGTTAGCTGTTGCTATGTTTGGTTGTGTGCCACCTTAAGTTGCAAGAGAGTGGGCAGTGTATCAGTGAGAGTCATACAATCTGTTCATGTTGTAGCTTGCGTACACTGAGTAGCTGGCAGTCTGACTAAGATATTAGATGTGGGTGTGAGGTTTGCAGTGGTGCTACTTTTGTGAGGGTCTGGTAGAACATATGAATGTTATTTATGAGTTCTGGTTGAGAGGAGCTATGAGTTACTGAGTGATGGTGGTTTAGTGCCAAGAGCAGTGTCTGAGTCTTGTGATGTAGTTGGTGGTATATAGAAGATGACGATGCATGTTTTGACCTTGCCTGCACTTGTGAATTCATTGAATGTGTAAGAAGGAACTGCAGATGCTGGTTGATACTGAAGATAGACACAAAGTGCTGGAGTAACTCAGAGGGTCAGGCAACATCTCTGGAGAAAATGGATGGATGACGTTTCGGGTCAGAAACCGACAGCAGTCTGAAGAAGGGTTCTGACGAAAACGTCACCCATCCTTTATCTCCAGAGATGCTGCCTGACCTGCTGAGTTAGTCCAGCATGTTGTGTCTATCTTTTGAATTAATTGAATGTCTTGTTCCAAAGCACCAGTGGTTGAGATCTGGCACTGGCTGCCACAGAGATCACTTTCCATTACCTTTTGATTATCCTTCTTGAGGTGCTCCTGGCTCCTTTTGATGGAAACAGGGCCCTTGCTCACCAAGTCCACACCAACCAGCGATCAATCCATCCACTAGCACTATCCTCACACTAGGGGCAATTTACAATGTCACCGAACCAATGAACCCACAAAACTGCACGTATTTGGAAAGTGGGAGGGAACCGGTGCGCCCGGTGAAAACCCACGTGGTCACAGGGAGAATGTACAAACTCCATACAGACAGCACGCACAGTCAGGATCGAACGCGGGTATCTGGTGCTGTAAGGCAGAGACTCTACCACTGCCCATGTCGCTTTCACCCAACATCAATGAAATCATTGGGACTCCGCCATTAATTTTAACTGGCGGCTTGAGTGGGCAAACAGCTACACGATTTCCAAGACACCATCAAGCAGGGCCAGAGCAATTTTACTCAAGTTAACTGACTGTATCAAAACACATAAAAATGGAAGTGCAAAACATAACTCAGCTAGATTTCCATAAAGATGTTGAAGTAAATACAGTCTATGCAATAATTTAAAAAATCATTAAATGCCAGATATACTCAGCAGGCAAGAATTTAAAAAAAAATTATTTCAGGTTATCTTCTTCTTGCGAATGAAACATAAACCAAAGGAATATTTAGATCTCAAGCCGGGTGTTAAGCAGCCAGGTTGTTGTCTCTGCGTCAATGTCTGCCAGGCCCTGAGCTCCATTTGGTGGGTGGTAGAGCGGGCACCCAGAGATGACATGGTTGGCTGTCTGTTGTTCTGTTCCGTATTCACAGGCTGGGCTCTGGCGGAGTCCCCATCTCCACATGCTGGCATTGAAACGCCCAACTCCAGTACGAAGTCTGTTGAGCTTAACCCATGCTACTCTGGGGAGGTCAGACCCTGGACAGCTTTTATCTGATGAAGAGATGTAGCTGTGTAATAGAGATGAGGTTGCCTTCCGCTCCAGTGACCACTTGGTGGCTGTCCAGTGTGCTTTTGTCTCAGTTGGCTGGATGGATGCTAGGTGTTGTTTTCCATGTGGAGCAAAGGGGTGACGGGACTTCAGTCTCTGCTGATAGCCTGATGGAGGAGGTGATCTGGGCCCATGGCACGACGAGATAGTGCCATAGTTGCTGCTTGCCTTCGGATCCCAGCAGGCGGAATGCCTGCAAATATAGGGAGCTGCTTGACAGGAGTAGGTTGAAGGCACCCAGTGATGGTTCACAAGATGCTGTTCAGGCTCGTCTCTACCAGGCTAGTATGTCTACTGCTACTCCATACGGGTGTACAGTACTCAGATGGAGCAAACACAAGAGCTAAGGCAGAGGTGCGAAGAGTTGATGGATTGACTCCCCAACTTGTTCCTGCCAGGGGCGTCGGATGAGGCCGCTACGTGCCATGGCCTTGTCGCGAAGACCAGCCAGGTGTTGACGAAATGTAAGCGACCTGTCCAGCTTTACGCCGAGGTAAGTGGGTGTTTGTTGGAAGTCCAAGCACCTGTTGTTAACAAAGACAGCTAGCTCTCGCTTAGCTTCCTTGTTGTTTAGATGAAATGCTGTTGGCAATATTTTACCTTCGCTCAGCTTTAGACGCCACTGTCGTAGGTATACTGTCAAAGTCCCCATGTCTTGACTCAAGGAGCATGTCTGTCTGCCACTCTTTGTGTCTCATCAGGATGGCTAGATCATCAGCATACCCATATTTTCCAGCGATGGTCTCTGGGAGGTCATGGATGTACACGTTGAAAAGCAGCAGAGCTAAGATGGATCCCTGTGGGATGCCATTCTTCAGTCTACGTAGCCTACTCTGCTGTCCATCACTGGTCTTAAGCACAAAGCTGCGGTTTGATATCAGCTCCATGATGTAGCATACCATGCGCCTGTCTGGCAGCACCCGAAGTAGCTTTGCAGTTAGTTCCCGGTGCCACACGGTGTCATAGGCAGCTGTCAGATTTATAAGAACAGCTCCTGCCTTCTCATTTGCCTCAAAGCAGTCCTCGATGTCTTGGGTGAGGAGGGTTACTTGGTCCACAGTAGATCGACCATGGCGGAAACCAGCCTGCTCGTGGGGTAGTTGAGGGTCTATGATGGGGTTGATATGCCCGTGGATCAGCCTCTCAAGGAGCTTGTACGGGATGCACAGGAGCGAGATGGGCCGGTAGCTTTTAGGATCATCCTTTGGCTTGTTCGGCTTCGGGAGAGCGATAACTGTTGCACGACGCCAGATCTTTGGGATTTTGCACTTCTCCATGGAGATTGACAGGTACTGTCGGATCCAGTTGGTAGCAGCATCTCCAGAATGTAGTAGAAACTCTGGGTGTATGCTGTCAGATCCGGGGGCCTTTCCTTCTTTCACCATCTTGAGTGCTGTGGCCATTTCCTCAGAGGTGAAAGCCATTGTTAGGTCCGTATCCACTCTGTCAGTTTTCCATGACTCGGCCACCTCTTTGCTCATTTCGAGCGAGAAATCACAGTCAGAGTTTGTGAATCGACCATTCTTGACTAGTTGAGATGCGATTGCGTTGGCAGTCACTGGGCATTTGCCGGGTTTGGATGTAGCTCTGCTGGTCAGGCGGTTGACTGTGTGCCATGCTTTACGGTTCGAATGGGTGAAGTAGATCGATTCAACCGTCTCAATCCAGCGTTTTTGTCGTTTCTCATCCAAGCGTGTGAGCAATGTAGTGGCAGTGGTTTCAGAATCCTCTTTGGTGCCAGCAGCAGTATGATCTTCATATAGCTGTTGACACTCATCATCCCAACATAGAATGTAATCCCTCTGATCGCCACAGGGGATGGTTTTCTTGTCTGCACTGATAAGCATGTTGCAGTAGGCTTGGTAGGAAGAGTCCAGGTTGGTTCTGTCTGGAGGAGGAAGGCCCGAGTCAGCTGCGTTGGTAAGTTGTTGGAACTTGTCCCAGTCGGTCTTGCGGAAGTTCCACCGTTTCACAGGTTTGCTCGATGTTGGTGCAACCAGTGGTGTTGTGGTGATGAGTGATGGTCGGTGTTGTGACCGTGGGAACTTCTCCAGAACCCGGCGCGTTGGTGGCTGATGGTTCTTTGTGTTACAGGCAAAGGCTAAGTCTGGATTTGACTAGTGTTCCAGCGGCTGAATGGAAGCTGTTTGGCTCCTTTGGATCATAGAGAAGCGTGAGGTCATTGGCAGATACCCATGTTTTCAGGTTATGATCCTCCAATACTTCATGTGAAGGAGGTTCTTTGCTCCTTTTAGTTTAATTTAGAGATAAAGCATGGAAATAGGCCTTTCGGCCCACCGAATCCATGCCGAACAGCAATCACATGAACACTAGTTCTATCTTATACACCAGGGACAATTTACAGAGGCCATTCAATCTACAAACCTGCACGTCTTTGGAGTGTGGAAGGGAAACGGAGCACCCAGAGAAAATCCACGTGGTCACAGGGTAGACAAACAAACTTTGTACAGATGGCACCCATAGTCAGGATCTGGCACTGAAAGGCAGCAATTCTACCGCTGCACCATTATGCCGCTCCTGTGAAAGAGTTGCCTCTATTTTGTGCCATGTCCGACAACAGGATCTGTATTGCAGCTTATTGTTTTGCATGTTTCAGCATTCTTGGCCATCTCCCAGGTCAGCTTTGGTTGTGAAAGCTGCTAGCATCTATGCCAGCCACAATCCAGCTCTCTTTTAAGTATGTTGGAAGGAACTGCAGATGCTGGTTTAAACCGGAGATAGCTGAGATACTCCGGAGATATTCCACAAAATGCTGGAGTAACTCAGCGGGACTGTGAGAGATAGAATGGGTGACGCTTTGGGTCAAGACACTTCTTCTAAAGAAGTAGGGTCTGGACCCAAAACATCACCCATTCCTTAAGAAAAAGGGCAAAAGTATACTTAAAAAGGTCTGAAGAAGTGTTTTGACACGAAACGTCACCTATTGCTTCTCTCCAGAGATGCTGCCTGTCCCGCTGAGTTACTCCAGCATTTTGTGTCTCTCTTTTATGGTTTTCAATGCTGGCCACTCGATAGAGACTCCAAATGGACCCCCTGGCGAAAGCAAAATGTTTTTTTAAACCAAGCGGGGAATGCTGGCAGCAGTTCATAGCTTGTAATCAGCAGGCAGTGAAAATTTGGTGACATGCCTGGTTGACTGGGTGGAGGTTGGTTGCACATTATGAATCATTAATGTACAAACACTTTGCAGCCAGCAAGTGAATGTACAGTGATAAAAGAAATTTAAAAAAAGTAAAAGGGCACTTATTTTGCTTCACTTTATATCTTTACTATGATCAAAACTAGCCACTTCTGGTAGAATGGAGATACAAGAAACTGCAGAGGCTGGAATCTTGAACAAAATGCAAAGTGCTGGAGGAACTCAACGAGTCAGGCAACATCTTATGAGGGACAGATGACTTTTTAGACTAATGCGTAATATGAAATGTTATATTCCTGTTGAAGAAGTCATATAGTCCAGCCTTAACTTATGTACGACTGTACCCTTAGTGCCGTGACCAAAGCCACCAGCATAACTGTTTTGTGCGTCAGTATTTGCTGGGATGGAGCTGTTGCTGGAGACCAATTCCTTAGCAACGTTAGGGCAATACTCATATCCCATTTTAGAGAGTACCTGGTTCTTGGGGGATTGATATTAAAAATTCCCCTCATAAGTTTGGTTACCAGGGGTGAGTCCCAACAGAATGACGCTCTGATCCTCGCCATAGATATGTTGAAAGGGCACTTCTGGCGCAGTTAATGGCACTGTAACTGAGCCCCTCATCATAATGGAGGCCTGCCAGGAATTCCAGAACAGACGTTATGTTCATCGAACAGTAGGCTATGTTGTTTCTGTGACAATATATCTCCCATTTCCTGATGTATACCAGATATAGTTTTTTGGTGGACTGTCTGTGGCCCGCTGAGATAATGTTCAATGTTCGGTCCGCCAGTCCAAGTTGCAGTAGAGGTTTCTTTAGACTCTACTATTAATAGGTCTGTTGTATTTGACATGGATGGGTTCCCCTGTTACGGGATGAACCAATAATCTGGTTGTTTCAGGATGGTGATACATGGTTAAAACCCATGTCGAGTATCACAGGGAACCATGGTTAAGTAGGCCAATCGGCACTACCAATTAACAGACGCCGAGTCTTGTTGTATTTTTCGTAATACCCGACTGATGATGCAGAAAAGGAGGGAATGCATAGATAAACAATTGCCCCCTCAATGCAGTGAAAAGCATCTGTCCCTGCTGTCCCAGGGTCTGGTTCCCAAGAAACACAGTTTGGTAACTGGTGATTAAGTCTTATTTTATTGAATTTGCGTGACCTGATGTCTGTCACTGAATTATGGGTTACCTGGTAGGTAAGTAGCTGATATTCAAATATTTCTCTGGATACACCATTACCAAATTGTATTAGTCAGATTGTCACTCTGTAGTCTAACATGTTGGTGATTTATCCCAGAGCAGTATGACTTTAGGCCATAGAACGCACCCCACATTTCCAGGTAGTTTATGCCCAGTGTCTGTGATAATGATCCCTCCTGTGTCTTTCATCTACCTCCACAGCTGGAGATGGAATTGGTAGTACCCCAACCAAGCGCACTGGCATCAGTTTGTAGCACCACTAAGGGTTTGCTGATAACGATAGGGTTGGAACAATGCCGAATGTTATCCCTCCACCATTTTAATTCCATAAGCTTTGATTGGTGGCTTATTGGTCTGTCGAAATGACCAGTATTAACTTTGAGTGTTTGTATTTTTGCCCTTTGTAGATTTTTGGTAATACAAAGGTCCAAATTGTGTGGCTGGAAAGGCAGACACTATATGCCAATTACCCTTGCTACCAATCTGATAGATGGTTCACTGATGTCAGTGGGGTTGTTGCAGGCCTCAGTTAAGACTGTAGCCTTGTCCTTTGGTAAAGTCACCGACATGTGAGCTGTCAATAGTGAACCCCAAATAATCCATTATGTTGGTAGGCGTTAGTTTAGATTTAACTGGATGGATGATAACCCCAGTTTTCACCCAATTGTATGGTGGCTGTTACAGCTAGTTAGGCCAACTCCAAAGTTATGCCCACAATTAGTATGATCATATGATTATGTATTTGGTAGAGCTCTATACTGCCAGAGCTGCCCCATCCAGTTGAATTTTTTAAAATAACGTTTGTGATCAGTCCGTGTAGGCACTGATAGTAAGCATCTTTTAGGTCGATGCTAGCCATGGAGTAGCCTTTGGAAATCAGTTCTTTAGCAGTTACCAGTTCCCATTTTGTACTGAATATATAGTACAATGTATTCAATTTGGTCAATTCGATGATGATGCGACTGTCACCATCTATTTTGTTTTTGGTAAAGATATAAGACACAAATTCCAGCCAATCGTGTTGGGTTAACCCATTACCCCTTTTGCACAATTCAATGGTATATCCCTGGATACTGCTTAGGATATAAGTCTCTGTAGTTGATATACACCATGTATCCAAAAGAGTGTAATCTCTCACCAATGTGTGTATTATCCACTCTTCCTATAATTTGTAAGGGACCAGACCCACCTACCTCCATTGTTACCGGTGGAAGTTTGCTTCTTCTGTGTAGTCTTCGTGGAGGTTGAGGCGCCGGTGTCTGGGTTTGTTTTTGGGTTGGGGGTTTGCGCATCTTCCACGAAGGCTGGTCTGGGCTATGGTCTAAAAGACCGCTGTCCTGTATGCCTGGCCTTTGAGCTTTCACCAGCTTCTCCTGTTCTGCTGGTGGGTGCATAAGGGTGCTGTCTTTGGCTGTAGGAGGTCCTTAATGTTGTCGCCTTTCTGAGCCCCAGGGTTTTTCTAAGACCTGCTCCGACATGTTTCCAGATGCTATTTCCATGACTGGAACATTCAGGGATACGCAGTTTCCTGGTCCCAAGTATTTTGCAGTGGTGTCCATCGTGGTCTGGCTGTATGTATTTGGACACCATGACCAGTAGATTTTGCCTTCCTGCACCCCCTGCACACTTGTAGTTTTGTTCGTCAAAACCCCTCTTCAGGGTCAGCCCAGAATTGACCCCCCAGTACTCCCCTCTGACGAGGGAGATGCACTGTGCAGCCCTATGTAAGGTGCTGCTGTGGGTGTTTTTTATATCCCCACGGTGACTAGACTCCATCTCCCGGAGTCTGTCATGTTGGAGCTCTGCTCCATAAGCCGCTCCAACCGGCTCCAGCGCTCAGTCACCGGCCGCTCGCGGCTGCTCAAAGTCGGACTCATCAGTCAACGACTCTTTTGGTTTTCTTCTTGCCTTCCCGCCCAGACGCAGTGTTTAATCTGGCCGGTGCGGGGGCGAAGTCGGGCACAGCTGTTCCCTTACGGGTGATTCCTGTGCCGCCGGCCGCTGCTGGCGTCCGCAACTCCATGGTCTTCCCCCGCCAGCTTTGTCGCAGCTCTGGTCGACTTCTTTGCCTTGTGCATGTTTCCCCACCTGTAGAATAGTATGGGAACAATAAAGACCGCAGTATCACTTACCTGCAGGTCCAGGCTTAAAACTTGCCGTTATGGGGAAACGTCCTTCCACCCCTCCTCCTGCCGTTTTGACTTGTCAAAGCCAACGGCTCAATTCTGTATAGTCTCCCACCCAGCCATGGTGTTTAATCTGGCCGGTGCGGGAGCGAAGTCGGGCACAGCTGTTCCCTTACGGGTGATTCCTGTGCCGCCTGCCGTTGTTTGCACAGCTCTCCATGTTTCCCCTCCTGTGAAACAGTATGGGAAGAATAAAGACCGCAGTTTCACTTACCTGCAGGTCCAGGTTTAAACTGTCGCTACGGGGGAACGTCGTTCCACCCCGCCTCCTGCCGTTTCGACTTATCAAAGTCGACGGCCGCACTCTGAATAGTCTCCCGCCCGGCCGTGGTGTTCTGGCCGGCGCAGGACCAAAAGTCGGCACTGCTGATCCCACTTACGGGGCTTGTGCCTTCAGCTGCTGCTGGCTCCCGCAACTTCGCGGTCCTCCCCAGCCAGCTTCACTCGCAGCACTTGTGGGTCGCGGTTTCAAACTTACCTCTGCGGGGGAACGCTCCACCCCGCCTGTCGTTTCGCAAGCGTGAAAGCAATATGACACGCATGCGTCCTAGCGGGGTTCTTCACGTAGTCACTCACGTGACTCCGAAGTAAAATAGGCCATTTTGGCCCATTGAGTCATGGCTGATCTATCTTTCCCTCTCCACCCCATTCTCCTGCCTTCTCCCCATCACCTTTGACACCCTTACTAATCAAGAATTTGTTTATCTCCGCTTTAAAAATACCCAATGACGGCCTCCACATATGTCTGTGACAATGAATTCCACAGATTCACCACCTCTGGCTAAAGAAATTCCTTCTTATAAAGAATAAATGCCATAAAGATGATCTTCCTTCCACAAATCCTGTATTTATTTCAAGCAATACCGATTTATCTTCCTAAAACATTATTTTTTAAACTTGACTCTCTGATCACAAACTTTATTTGGGATTATAAAACACACATAATCCATAAACAACATCTACGTAAACCCAAAGAAATTGGCGGATTGGCTCTCCCCAATTTTTTATAATATTATTGGGCAATGAATATTAGAAACGTAATCTATTGGATGCACAACACATGCCAACAGGTAAAATGGTTAAGGTTCTTGTAGGTTGTAACTGGTGCTGACCAGTGAATGGTTCATTGGGGAAAAAAAGGTAAGCAGTAGTTTTCAGAACCAAGGATAACCGACCGGTAATGTTAATGTCCGCCAAGCTTCATAGCCGTGTATCTCTGGCTTCTTTAAAGTTGTCTCCACTCCCTCTCCCCCTTCTCACTCCTCTCCCCCCTCATCCCTCCCTCTTTTAAAGGACTTATGTGACCCTTCCCGTACACTGTGCTTTCTCCGTTTTAATTACAGCGTCAACCTTCCTGTTCATCAGGGTGTGTGTCTGTATCACATTGGCTTTGCATCGTGTGAATTTCACTCAGACAACGCTGCCCTTGCTTTCCCTGTCCCCTGTCTGCATAACGATCTGGTGAAGGAAGCGATGTGTGTGTGTGTGTTCCACTCTGACAGTTGCCGTTCCAGTCACCGGTTTTTCAGGCGACTGCCAGCGACGTGACAAACGCCGGCAGTCGCCTGAATAATCGGTCAAGTGGGACAGGCCCATTACACTGCTGGATACATGGGTTCAATCCTGACTATGGTGTTGTCTGTACAGAGTTCAAACACCCTTCCTGTAACCGCTTGGGCTACCTCCCACACTCCAAAGACGTGTGCGTGTGTAATTGGCTTTGGTAAAATTGCAAATTGTCCACTGTATGGGACGATTGCTGGTCGCCATGGACTCAGGTGGCTGAAAACTTTCTACGCTGCATCTCTATGGTCTAAAGTCAGAATTCAAGAGCAACATACACCCAATGGTGTTGCCAACACCAATTTCAGTGGTTGAGAATATTTAATAAAGAAATGATTGAATTCGGTCTAACTTTAACCTTGATGCTGTTGAAAAGGCAGTGGAATGCTTTACTCAATCAAATAAAACATCTTTCTTCTAAATTTTCTCTACGATTTATTCTTATTAATTGAAAGACAATTAAAAAAAAAAATAAAGCAATAACCATGACTAATTTCACAGTATGGTTTTCAGTGCACAGGTATATTCTTTTTTTCTTGACAGCTGTCAGAGTTGATACTTTTTCTTGTCAAGCTACAATTCCAATGGTGAATGTTCAATAAGAGATATAAAAACATTACTAGCAGTCTACAAATTGGATCGCAAAGCACCATATATACTTCAATTAAATAGAGTTATAGGGACATACAGCGTAGAAACAGGGCCTTCTGCCAAACTTGACCACACTGACCTACATGTCCCATCCACACTAGTCTCACCTGCCTGTGTTAGGCCCACATCCCTCTAAATCTACTCTATCCATGTACCTGTCCAATTGTTTCTTAAACGTTGCAATAGTCCGTGCCTCAACTACCTCCACCTGCAGCTCGTTTTATACACCAACCATGCTTTGTGTAAAAAGATTACCCCACAGGTCTTTCACCCCTAACCTTAAACCTATGTCCCCTGGTTCTCAATTCTCCTACACTGGGCAAGAGACTCTGTGCATTTACCAGATCTATTCCTTCTATGATTTTGTACATCTCTATAAGAACACACCTCATTCTTCTGTCCTCCAAGGAATAGAGTCCTAGCCTGCTCAACCTCTCCCTGTAGCTCAGGCCCTCGAGTGCTGACAACATATTTGTAAATCTTCTCTACAACGTTTCCAGCTTGACATCTTTCTTATAACATGGTGTCCAAAACTGAATACAATTCTCTAAATGTGGCATCGCCAAGGTCTTATATAATTGCAACATGACCTCCCAACTTCTATACGCAATACTCTGACTGATGAAGGCCAATGTGCTGAAAAATAAAGCAAATTTGAAAATCAAGGGCTTAATGTGAATTGCATAAAATCTTTTACTTCTGTAAAATCTGATTCTTCACCAGCTATAATGGTGCAACACTCCACATGGTCTATCTCTGGTTTCAGCCCTGGCCCCATGGACTAACCAGATTCCCTTTGTAGATTCCACAATGGCAGTGCAAGGGACTTGTGTGTGCCTTGTACACAAATGCATTTCCAGTAGTGTTCCTGTGAGAAGTAATGTCTGTTCATCCACCCACTGAGAATGTGTTTTTACAGCATAAAATAATTCTATACAAATATGTTCAAATAAGGTATGTGGTATATTCAAATAAGGTAAGGTAAGGTATATTCTGGACTATTCAGACTGATGGAAGTGGTAGTTGGGGGCGACACAGTGGCACAGCGGTAGAGTTGCTGCCTTACTGTGCCAGAGACCTGTGTTCAACCCTGAGCTCAGGTACTGTCCGTGTGGATTTTGCATCTTCGCCCTGTGACCAGGTGGGACACCTCTGGGTGCTCAGTAATCCTCCCACATCCCAAAAACATGCAGGTTTATAGGTTAATTGGCCTCTGTAAATTGTTCCCAGTGTGTAAAGATTAGTTGTGGAGGTAAATGCGATAATGGCATTTAAGAGGCTTTTGGATAGGCACACGGTTATGCAGGGAATTAAGGGATAAGGATTATGCACAGATAGATAAGTGTCTTGACATCCCATTCGGCACTGACATTATGGGCTGAAGGGCCTGTTCGTGTGCCGTATGTTCTTTGTTATATGTTCTAAATTACCAGAAGTATAAGAGGAAATAAAAACAGAATAAGTAGAAATAAATTAATGGAGAAATTAATAAGATTAAAGATAGACAAATTGTCAGGTCCTGGTGATTAGAGTATTAAGAAAGATGGGGGTAGTCATTTTCGATCCAAAACATTTTTAATTTCAAATTTATCCTTTTGGGTTAGAAAATTGTCATTGATGCTCAAGTATTGAAATGGGTACGCATTGTTCTAGAAAAAACCCATCATTATTAATTTATCATTGATTGTGGGGAAGTTACTTGCACCGTTACTAAAGAAATATTGACTGTACATTTGAACAAATGAGCTTTTCAGTAAGAACATTAACTACGTCATGTTTAATGAATCAGGAAGAAGTCTATTGAAGAAATAACTAACATGGCAGATAATGCATGTCTAATAATATTTGTTTGGTCTTCCAGAAAGGATTAAATAGCACTTTAAATGAAGCATTGTACAAAATCATGAGAGGAATAGATTGGGTCGATGCATAGAGTCTCTTGCTCAGAGTAGGGGAATCGAGGACCAGATGACATAGGTTCAAGGTGAAGGGAAAAAGATTTAATAGGAATCCAAGGGGTAACATTTTCACACAAATGGTGGTGGGAGGTAGCTGGCAGAGGAGGTAGTTGAGGCTGGGACTATCCCATAGTTTAAGAAACAGTTAGACAGGTACTTGGATGGGACAGGTTTGGAGGGATATGGACCAAACGCAGGCAAATGGGACAAGTGTAGCTGGGACATTGTTGGCCGGTGTGGGCAAGTTAGGCCGAAGGGCCTATTTCCAAACTGTATCATTCTATGACCAAGACTCTAAAGGAAGAATATACCGAATCGTAGCCAGTCTATTCCTTTGGGAAAGGAATTAGTGAAGAAATAGAACACAATTAGTAGAAGTGAGCCTGCCACCGAGAGTATTATAGTGTTCAAGGACATGTCGTCGCACTGCACCTTTTGTGCTATTTTGGACCATGTCAACATTTGCTGTTTAATTGATGAGCCAATTCAATCAAGGGGGCAAATCAATCACTGGACGGCATGGTGGTACAGCGATAGAGTTGCTGCCTTACAGTGCCAGAGACCCGAGTTCAATCCTGACTATGGGTGCTAACTATACAGAGTTTGTACTTTCTCCATCTGTGGTCCGTTCATTGATGGAGTTGGAGGCCTCCTCGGACTGACTTTGGGCCTCACCGCGGGGCGTGGACTGACATCGGAGCCAATCACTTGCCTGGGATCGCCACAACCGCGGCCTGCGGACTTACCATCAAGAGCTCGCAGTCTCAGGAGAGGCTGGTCGGGAAGCTCCAATGATGCAGAGACTTGACCATCCCCAACACGGGGTCCGATCATCTGGCGCGGGGGAGCTGATATCCCCCCCATGTAGGAGTTGATCGCCCTGATGCAGAGAGCCAAAACGCCAACGGCTATGGGAGTCAAGATCGTCCCGTCAACGGAGGGCTTGAGACCCCCGACCGCGGGAGAGCTAAGGGAAGAGATTTGAACTTTTATTCGCCTTCCATCACAGTGAGGAATGCGGAGGAGGCACTGTGGTGGATGTTTATGTTAAAATATATTTTGTGTGTCCATTGCTTTTTATTTGTATGACTGACTTGGCAAATGAAATTCCTCGCATGTTGCAAAACATATTTGGCTAATAAGGTATTATTGTGATTGTGATTGTGATTGTGAATTGCTTCTACATTTTTGAAGTTGCTGACTCACTTGTTACTTTCATTGAGAAATACCTTTCCTGATGACTTTGAAACTAGGAGGAGTGAAACCAAGGGCTGCTGTCCCTCTTGGTACCTATAAACAGGTATTTCAAAACTGTGTATAGTGCAATGTTTAGACAGATAAAAAGGTTTTACCAGTTAGTCTAACATCGGTAGTGGGGAAACTGCTAGAGTCAGTTATTAAAGATGGGATAGCAGCACATTTGGAAAGTGGTGAAATCATTGGACAAAGTCAGCATGGATTTACAAAAGGTAAATCATGTCTGACGAATCTTATAGAATTTTTCGAGGATGTAATTAGTAGCGTGGATAGGGGAGAACCAGTGGATGTGGTGTATCTGGACTTCCAGAAGGCTTTCGACAAGGTCCCACATAAGAGATTAGTTTACAAACTTAAAGCACACGGCATTGGGGGTTTAGTATTGATGTGGATAGAGAACTGGCTGGCAAACAGGAAGCAAAGAGTAGGAGTAAACGGGTCCTTTTCACAATGGCAGGCAGTGACTAGTGGGGTACCGCAAGGCTCAGTGCTGGGACCCCAGCTATTTACAATATATATTAATGATCTGGATGAGGGAATTGAAGGCAATATCTCCAAGTTTGCGGATGACACTAAGCTGGGGGGCAGTGTTAGCTGTGAGGAGGATGCTAGGAGACTGCAAGGTGACTTGGATAGGCTGGGTGAGTGGGCAAATGTTTGGCAGATGCAGTATAATGTGGATAAATGTGAGGTTATCCATTTTGGTGGCAAAAACAGGAAAGCAGACTATTATCTAAATGGTGGCCGATTAGGAAAAGGGGAGATGCAGCGAGACCTGGGTGTCATGGTACACCAGTCATTGAAGGTAGGCATGCAGGTGCAGCAGGCAGTGAAGAAAGCGAATGGTATGTTAGCTTTCATAGCAAAAGGATTTGAGTATAGGAGCAGGGAGGTTCTACTGCAGTTGTACAGGGTCTTGGTGAGACCACACCTGGAGTATTGCGTACAGTTTTGGTCTCCAAATCTGAGGAAGGACATTATTGCCATAGAGGGAGTGCAGAGAAGGTTCACCAGACTGATTCCTGGGATGTCAGGACTGTCTTATGAAGAAAGACTGGATAGACTTGGTTTATACTCTCTAGAATTTAGGAGATTGAGAGGGGATCTTATAGAAACTTACAAAATTCTTAAGGGGTTGGACAGGCTAGATGCAGGAAGATTGTTCCCGATGTTGGGGAAGTCCAGTACAAGGGGTCACAGCTTAAGGATAAGGGGGAAATCCTTTAAAACAGAGATGAGAAAAACTTTTTTCACACAGAGAGTGGTGAATCTCTGGAACTCTCTGCCACAGAGGGTAGTTGAGGCCAGCTCATTGGTTATATTTAAGAGGGAGTTAGATGTGGCCCTTGTGGCTAAGGGGATCAGAGGGTATGGAGAGAAGGCAGGTACGGGATACTGAGTTGGATGATCAGCCATGATCATATTGAATGGCGGTGCAGGCTCGAAGGGCCGAATGGCCTACTCCTGCACCTAATTTCTATGTTTCTATGTTTACATAAATGCAGGCAAGTGGAACTAGTGTAAATGGTACATATTGGTTGGTATGGGCAAGTTGGGCTAAAGGGCCTGTTTTCACACTGTATGACTATAAATATGGTGCATTTCAAGACCTCAGGAATGCCAAAACTATTTCATAACTCATTGGAATATATGGAGACAATATAGAAGCCAATATGCACATGGCAAGATCGATAAAGACATTACGAAGTGACCAAATAATCTTTTTGTTAAGAAAGAACTGCAGATGCTGAAAAAAAATCGAAGGTAGACAAAAATGCTGGAGAAACAAAACGGGTGAGGCAGCATCTGTAGAGCGAAGGAATAGGTGACGTTTCGGGTCGAGACGCTTCTTCTTTAAATGGTATTGGTTGAAAAACACCTGTTTTGTGGGCCGTCAGGGAAAAATATAATCTTTTTTTAGATAGCATCAAGGAAACTTTTTACTTCCATCCGAGTCTAGATGGTCCTCATTTTGACATCTCATCCTCTTCAGCAATGCAGCTCTTCCTCAGCAACCCACTGGAACTTCAACCCAGAGGCTCCCTATTAAACACAATTCTTCAAACTTTTGCTCAGATCTTGGGCTGTTGGATTTGTAGGTATTACATACCGGTCCTATAGTGTTCAATGAATTTAGAATGATTTTCAATGCTGTATCCAAGATACCTTTTGGCTGGAAGACAGTTTAATATTTGATGAAGATCGCCGTGTGATATTTCCGTCGTCTACAGCAACTGAAGTAATGGATCCTTTTGCATAGTAAAGAATGACACAAAAATAATGCAAATCATTAAGCAGTATTGATTTATTGGTTCATGTACCAAGATACAGTGAGAACAACCAAATGTGTGGTGTATATATTTCCAATTCTGCGGCATGATGGTGCAGCGATAGAGTTGTTGCCTTACAGCGTTGCAGCGCCAGAGACCCAGGTTCGATCCTGACAATGGGTGCTCTCTGTACAGAGTTTGTACGTTCTCCCCGTGACCACGTGGGTTTTCTCCAGGATCTTCAGTTTCCTCCCACATTCCAAAGATGTACAGGTTTGTAGGTTAATTGGCATGCTATAAATGTAAATTGTCCCTAGTGTGTGTAGGATAGTGTTAATGTGTGGGGAACGCTTGTCGGTACGGAGTCGGTGGGCTGAAGGGCCTGTTTCTAGCAATGTTACAAAATTTTGAGATTTTAAAACTCAAGTCTGTAATTTATCCCATCAGATAAAGCATAAAATGAAGTTTAATTTGACACCTAATTCACTTTCATATCTTCAGTATTAAAAAGGTTATGGCCATTTTCATACTTGGAAATTAGCATCTTGTTCCCTATTGCTTTTCCATTGACTGAACAGAAAAGCTGTGATCGAGGACAGTCAAAAGCCTATATCTTTCTTAAAAATTAAGAGAACTGAAATAAATGTTCAGTTATTATAGATTGAAGCATTCTGAAACAAATATGAAACAATTTTACTTAGATTACTTGAAATTAAAGCATATAATTAGTTAGTTACCTAATTGTAGCTAATTACAAAATTCAATTACTAGATCTAAACATCTATCAATTTCTTAAGACTAGATTAACATTTTTAAATAGCCTGTGTCCAAATAACATTCACACAAGAATTCACAATATAACATAATTTTTAAATCTCATTGCCATGGATTTATAGGCCAAATGGAAGGAATTTAATGTTTAATACCTGCAAATTAATGGCCATTTAAATCAACTTGCGAGTGGGTTTTTCTGGACCGCGATCATTTGGAATGTTGCGGTTGCGGTGATTTAGACCCCATATCGGCATGGAAAATACTGCCGGTTCGTATGGTGACTAAATCACAGTTTAGCAACTTAAAATGTGAATTAAAGGCATCTTAAGAAACATTTTTATACATAGAAATAAACGGCTTCCTTTTACCTGTCACTTATGTGAAATCCGTCCCCGTTGTCGGCGTTGACGGCTTTAGAAGCTGATTTTAAAATTACTCCAGCGCTGAAATTGTCGGGCGATACAAAAAAAAAGACACAGAACAGCCGTCGGAACGATTCTTCAGCAAAAGCTTGCACTCCAACAATATATAATCCAGGACAAGGTCGGAGAAAACCGCGTTTTAACCCCGCCCCCCCCCCTCAAACGCGCCAAAATCGCGCACACGGCCAGTGGCAGAACTGTAGCGTTGCTGAAGGTAAGTATTGTAACATACCTACTGTTTCCACACAGTATCTCTAAACTAAACTAAACTAAACTAAGATTACCACAACAGAACTCTCACCCTCATTAGTTTTGGCACATCTGCCATTATCACACATTCTATGGGAAATAAAATTCTGGAAACTAGCCACTTTATGTGTGTGTCATAGACCGAAGTTGAGATGAATAATTAGCTAAAATGAGATAGCAGCATTTAATTTATAAATTAAACATTCCACAAAAAAAACTTTACATTATATAAATAGATAGAGTATACGTTTTAGTACTATAATGTAGCCAGTAGGAGAGGGACAAGGGTATTGCCTCAATGCCGTCAAGGTTGGCTGCAGGAGGCACCCCCTGGAGCACAGAGGTAATCGGCATGGCGGCTCAGTGGTAAAGTTGCTGCCTCACAGTGCTTACAGCGCTAGAGACCCGGGTTTAATCCCGACTACGGGTACTGTCTGTTCGTAGTTCGTACAGAGATCTTCAGTTTCCTCCCACACTCCAAAGACGTACAGGTTTGTTGGTTAATTGGCTTGGTATAAATATAAAATTGTCCCTAGTATATGTCGGATAGTGTTAATGTGCGGAGATCACTGGCCGATGCAGACTTGGCAGGCCAAAAGGCCTGTTTCTGCGCTGTATCTCTAAACTAAAAATAATATGCACATTTGAGCAGGAGGTTAATGATTTTCGTGGTCAACATTGGTTTTGCACCATTGCTTCTTCACCTACTCCATCATGCTTATAAGCAAATCACTTCTTTCCCATCCCCTCTACCTCTACCTCGTCCAGTTATTCTGTCATTGTATTTTAATTATTTTTGCATTAAATCACATTTCCCTGCCATCTTGCAGCATTCTGGTGTTTTGAACTAATTATTGCGTTTATTGCTATATTAATCATTACCGTATGTTTACTGTGAGCTTCATGTGAACAAGACACTTCATTGCATCCTGGTGAATATGACAACAAATTAATTTGGGCAGCACATTAGACAATAGACAATACACAATAGACAATAGGTGCAGGAGTAGGCCATTAAGCCCTTCGAGCCAGCACCACCATTCAATGTGATCATGGCTGATCATCCCCAATCAGTACCCCGTTCCTGCCTTATCCCCATATGCCCTGACTGCATTATCTTTAAGAATCTATCTAGCTCTCTCTTGAAAGTAAGCAGAGAACCGGCCTCCACGGCCCTCTGAGGCAGAGAATTCCACAGACTCACCACTCTCTGTGAGTAAAAGTGTTTGCTCGTCTCCGTTATAAATGACATACCCCTTATTCCTAAACTGTGGCCCCTGGTTCTGGACTCCCCCAACATCGGGAACATGTTTTCTGCCTCTAGCGTGCCCAAACCCTTAATAATCTTATATGTTTCAATAAGATACCCTCTCATCCTTCTAAACTCCAGAGTATATAAGCCCAGCCGCTCCATTCTCTCAGCATATGACAGTCCCGCCATCCCGGGAATTAACCTTGTAAACCTACGCTACACTCCCTCAATAGCAAGAATGTCCTTCCTCAAATTAGGGGACCAAAACTGCATACAATACTCCAGGTGTGGTCTCACTAGGGCCCTATACAAATGCAGAAGGACCTCTTTGCTCCTATACTCAACTCCTCTTGTTATAAAGGCCAACATGCCATTCACTTTCTTCATTGCCTGCTGCACCTGCCTGCTTACTTTCATTGACTGATGAACAAGGACCCCCAGATCCAGTTGTACTTCCCCTTTTCCCAACGACACCATTTAGATAGTAATCTGCCTTCCTATTTTTGTTACCAAAGTGGGTAACCTCACATTTATCCACATTAAACTGCATCTGCCATGCATTTGCCCACTCACCCAACCTGTCCAAGTCATCCTGCATTCTCATAGCCTCCTCCTCACAGTTCACACTGCCACCCAGCTTTGTGTCATCTGCAAATTTGCTAATGTTACTTTGAATCCCTTCATCTAAATCATTGATGTATATTGTAAATAGCTGCAGTCCCAGCACCGAGCCTTGCGGTACTCCACTATTCACTGCCTGCCATTCTGAAATGGACCTGTTAATCCCTACTCTTTGTTTCCTGTCTTCCAACCAATTTTTTATCCATGTCAGCACTCTACCCCCAATACCATGTGCCCTAATTTTGCCCACTAATCTCTTATGTGTGACCTTATCAAATGCGCACAATACTCCAGTGCAGCAGTAGAGTTGCTGCCTTACAATGCCAGATATCCAGGTTCTGAGCTCGGGAGCTGCCTGTACATAGCTTGTATGTTTTCCCTGTGACCGGGTGAGTTTTTTCCACATTGTTTGGTTTCTTCTCACATGTAGGTTAATTGGCTTCCGTAAATTACCCCTAGTAAGTAGAATGCAAAGCTAGCATAATATGGAATTAGTTTACAGGCGATCATTGGTCGGTACCGGCTCAGTGGTCTGAAGGGCCTGTTTCCACATTGTATCTCTAAACTAAACTAAACTACACAATAGGGCGAGCACAGTGGTGGAGTGGTAGAGCTGCTGCCTTACAGCGCTGGTTGGTGCGTACTCGATGGGCCAAAGGCCTGTTCCCACGCTGTATCACTAAAACTAGACTAAAACTAATCTGATCTAATCTGAGATGTTTAATTTAATTATGTCCGTTTTTAATTACAGTATTATTCAATATCTACAAGAGTCTTGGCAATGCAGGGAGACTCATTTCTATGAACCTCATGCAGAAGTTCCATTTGAACTCAATATTAAGAATAAATCCATTTCTCCAAAAATGAATAAGAATTTCATTGGTATTTTTGTGTGATTTTCTTACAATGTATTTTCAAGAGAAGAATAGGGTGTCTCCAAACTAAAGAGGAACCATCCATTTATAAAGGAAATGGTTTTGTGTCATTAAGAAAGACTGAGAAGGCTGAGGGTTTTCTCTATAAAAGTTAAGGTATAAATCATCATTATTTATTGTACTTACCAGACAGGTTGCACCTGTTAGTGACTCCGAGTCCTTGCTCGCTTCTGGAGCCTCAATGGAGTATTTCAGGGGAGGAAATAGAGCGCACATGACCTGGATGAGCCGGCATCATAATCAGAGTCACCTCTTTCCGATACTCCCCACGACAGAGTGGAAGAAATACTGCAAACCTGCCAGGTGTTGTCACAGGCATATGGCTGGAGCCGCCTGTTAATGCCTCCAGTACACGGAGCATAGTTTGTTCATATGATTAAAAAGAAGCATATATTCGACAGCTCTATCGATATCCACATAGTTGGAGTCTCTTATGAAAGAATCTCCAACAGTCCCCTCTACTGAGCGGAATTTATCATGACGCAACCCTGAACCAGGTGTTGCTCCCACAGATGTCTGATAGATACAGCTCAAAAAAAGGCTTCCTAAGCCAGGAGCTCCTTTCTGGAGCCTCAATGGAGTTTCTTAGGGAAGGAAATAAAACGCAACCCTGAACCAGGCGTTGCCTCCTCAGGCCTCTGGCTGACTCCCTTTCGGAGCATCAATCTGTACAGGCATTGCACGTAAGATGCTCCGAACAGCCGCCTGCTCCAGTGGAGCCCCATTCTGTGCTGCAATGGCAAGTCAAATTTCACTACACCATTTGGTGTATGTGATAATAAATGTCCTATGTATCCAATTTAATTAAATTTCGATTTTAAAAACTTTATTGGCATGATAAAATACATCGTTATATTGCCAAAGTATTAAATATGACCATTGTATCCTATCTGCTACGATAGTCATAAACGTGGCCGAGAGGCAACCGCTATTAAAAAACTGCCAACTCTATTTATAGCTGCCCTATTAATAGAGCATATACCATACACTGCTCTACAGCGCAAGCTGAACCGACTTCAGCCAGCAGCATCTATGTTTAAAATTGCTAGGCGCTACTACAGCTGAGCTTACCTGGCGGTCGCTGTCCTGGCCGCAGCTATTTTTAAAACCACTGGCTCCTGCTAATTTTTTGCAGCAATCGCTGACCTGGCCGCGCCGGCAACTGCCCCGCCAGCTCCTTACGGAGCCTCCACGGCGGCCTCCAAATCCGGCCACCTGCTCCCGTTCGGAGCTCCAATGGCGGCAGCCACACAGGCTGCGCACGTCAGCTACTCCGGGCCCGCTGTACCGCAGTGGCCCATTCCTAAAACAAAATTAGCTTACTTGCCAGAGCAGTTTTGAACTGCTCCGACTCCCGCGCCATGCGTCAACGTATTGATGCGCATGCGGGCTGGCGGACTCTTCACATAGTCACTCACGTGACTTCGAAATAAAATCATGGATAAATCCGACATGACATTAATCAAATATTCTTTACCTAGAATAGCTATAATCTAGCAAACGGTTGTAATGAATAACATTTTATGCATTTATAAAGATTAGGTCATGAGCAGGGAAGGAATAGGAAGTTTTGTGATCAGGTAGAATGGGGAAATGCATAAGGTACATACAGTAAGTACAATGTCCTTTCCAATGCTGTAGTTTTGATGGCTGCAGTGGAAACTCTTGCTGTTGTTAACGAAAGGGGAGTGGTGGAGGCAAATATTATATTGGCATTTAAGAAGCTTTTAGATGAATATGCAAGTAATGGAGGAGTATGAATCACATGCAGACAGACTGATTAGTTTAACCTAGCATCATGTTCGGCAAGGACATTATGGGTTATAGGGCCTGTTCTTCTGCGTACTGTTCTACCTTCGATGTTCGGTGTAATCTTAGATCTGCAAGCTTACATCTCTGCTATCGGTCAAAAGAATTACTTGTTGCATCTCAAAGCATTAGATTGCATGGACTGAAGAGGTACAACCTTACAGAGTGGTAGCTGTTCCATGGAATACAAACCTGCTATCCTTGGGAAGATAGACTCCCTTGTCCATTCATCCCTCCCCAACCATCCTTCCCAGTCCTCGACCCTTTCAGGGAAAGTATAGAATAAGCTGCCGGAGAAGGAAGCTTGGCCCAACTTGCCCACACCATCCAACATGTCCCATCTACACTAGTTCCACCTGCCTGCGCATGGCCCATATCTCTCTAAACCTGCCCTATCCATGTAGTCTAGATATTTCTTAAACATTGCGATAGTACCTGCCTCAACTACCTCTGCCGGAAGCTCGTTCCATACACCCACCACTTTTTGTGTGAAAAAGTTACCCCTCAGGTTCCTATCAAATCTTTCTCCCCTCACCTTAAACCTATGTCCTTTGGTTCCATGGCAAGAGACACTGTGTGTCTACCCGATCTATTCCTCTCATGATTTTGTACACTGCCAACTTGTGCCAATGCTTTCACCAGTCAGTGGGTATCACTCTGTGCACCACAGGTACCATTTGGGAGGTCAAGTAGTACTCATAGCATGGGCACCAAGGATCCAGACTTTGAATTCCAGGTAGCAGTGTGAATGTGTTACTTCAACTTGAACGTGTTCAAGTCCTTTTAAATTCCTGTTTTTTATTTTTACACAAAGAAGCTTTATTCTTAAAAAATATATTTTAAAACGATGTTGGTTTCTACCAGCAGTTATTTGTAAATGCAACCTTTATTAAATAATAATATCACAGACAGGTTGAGACAAGTTGCTAATGCAACCCAAGCATGTAAATGCATGACAGTATAGTATGCACTGTTGATTAAGTTCCCACCACCAGCATCAGTACTGAGAGCGTTTCCGTGTGATAATTATTGTCTGATTCTTCTCCCTATTTTCAGTTTTAGATTCATGGCCTTTGGAAAGCTGATCCAGCTATTCTTTTCTCTCTGCTTCCTGCAAAGTGTATTAGCAACCACTAGAGGGAAGGAGATTGCTGGTGCTCTCAACTACTACACCATAGAGATTGACGAGGGAGAAGCCACAGCCAGGAACGTGGCTAAAAGGAATGGCTTAGACTACGTCCTACCGGTCAGTGCAACTGTTTTAAATATTGTATAACACTTAAACATATTAGTTTAAAATAATTTTTCAATGCTCTTGTGCTATTTATTTGCAGAAAACAAGGTATGCCCTGCAGCCAGTGTCACTGCTGTTAAAAGTAACATTGAGGATAAAGAATGACACTTGCACTGTCGAGATTATTTAAACAAAAATTGTGAATTTCAAATTGTAAGATAATTTCAGATTGACATGTCACACTGTTGCTTCAAGAATTTACCGAATGTCCTTGAAAATTTATGTTTTTCTTCTTAATGGAATGTGAGTGGAGTTTGAAATGAATTCCTATTTATTTAAAAAAAGAGAGCTATGAAGCCAGTTTTGGTAATTCCCATGAAGATAAATGCAAGGTGCTTCTTTAAATGACTGAGGAGACGGTGGCAATTATTGAGATGCAGTACTTCGTGCTTTACATGTCCAGAGCACAGGGCTTATTTCCTCAATACAATGAAACAGCTGTCTCAGTTTTTCTCTGCTCTATTACTTTAAGAAGTCGAAACAATGAATGGAAAACACATATTGAGAATCTTTGCCTCTTATATATGTGTTTCGTATTTTTGCTCAGTGGTGAATGCACACGCGTGTAAAATGATTTGTTTGGAATCTATTTTGCTTTTTTTCCCCTTTACATGGATTACATTTAGATCTCCAAAGTGCATTTCTGGATTTAATTGTTGGTTGGTATCAAATGTTTAAAAATCCCTGTGAATAATCAAATATCAACCAGAGAGGAATAGAGACATCGTTGGCATTATATGATGCAAGTCTAAATTATTTCACTGAGTTTGCAGGTATTACCTGTAGAATTGCCATGATAAAATCACTTTCGCTGTGTTTTTTTTCATTTAAGGCAAAAGGTGTCACAGATAGTTAACCTTCTTGGTCATTGCAAGTTCAACCTGTGTTGGTTATTTGACTGAGCTTGTCGTATCTGCTCCCAGAAGGTTAACATGCTAAAAAAAATCTAGCTGCAAGCTGGTAGGAATGACTCTTTGTGTTGCTAATTATCCCACTGCATAATTATTAATATCACGAGTGGGAACAGGAAACAAGCAGACACCAAATAGTTGAGAATCCTATGATTCTGGCAGGAAGCTAGCCTGCATTAATAAAATGTGCCTGTGCCATTATCACAGTGGATAGAAGTGTTCCTTGTTAAGGATCATTTATTAACTGAGATCATCTTTTAGTTTGCCTTGGGGTAATGACTAATGTCAATGGCAAATTTCACAGTTGTCTAGAGAAATGAATTAAATTTACAATAAAAAGCCCTTTGGCCTGTTGTACATGTTCATTTATTGGAATAGTTGAACTAGAAGAACTGTAAGGCAACCAAGAACATCGGCTTAATTTTTCTTATGTATAATAGTGACCTTTCAGCTTTGTACTGGAAGTTACATATTATGAGCTAGAGAATGGAATTTGAAGCATGAGCTATTAGTGGCTCCAGGTGAAGAGACCCAGAAATATGCAGAATGCTGTTTGTCACTAATATCTTCTGTCCTTTGAAGTTAAAACCGTCGCAGTAATGTCCCTACTCTAAAGCAACAGGGCTCTTGATTCTTATTAAATCATACCGCTAACTGGTGTTTAATTTGATTCAAATCTAAACACACTTGAACGTTTGAGTTTGCTCTGTGTTGAAATACATAAATCAGTAGAATCTTCAACGATATTGCAGAATTTAGATCCAGAAGGATTGAGTATTGAAAGATTCGGATTTTGTCAAGTGTTAGGAAAATAGCTGTTTTAAATATCTAGCTGAATTTATTTTTTAGTGAAGTTTAATTTTCTAACGCTTATGGTTGCACAGGCAGTAAAACTGGAATGAGTGTGCACAGTTCCACAATTGCAATTCGCTTAGTTACCGACAACCAAGTACTTCTGCGTCTCACTCAATTAGTTTTTCTGTGGCCTACCATTTTTGTTTTGTGATTCGAAAAGAATTTCTACCACAATAACTAAAGTAGAATATTTGGATTTAGTCATGCGTTCTACAATAATTCTGAATAAAACTACACAAATCATACCGAGGGCTAAATTTAATGATCATAAGGTGATATGGTCATAAGTGATAGGAGCAGAATTAGGCCATTTGGCCCATTAAGTCTACTACGCCATTCAATCATGGCTGATCTATCACTTCCTCCTAACCCCATTCTCCTGCCATCTCCCCATAACCCCTGACACCCGTACTAATCAAACGAGATGATGTTGGGATTATGCTGTGCACATAATACATGCCTATTTGAATTGAGATATACAGAGTTTTTTTCTGCAACCTCATGGATATAACTTCAGTTATTAGCATCTAGTAACCTGTTATATTATAATTAACTATTAGATAATAGAATATAATACTATTATAACAAAATAAAATAATACAATAATAAACTATTGTTTATTTAAACTTTAGACTTTAGAAATGCAGCATGCAAAGCCCATTCAGCCCACCAAATCCGTGCCGACCAATGATCATTTAGTACACTAGAACTAACCCACACACTAGGGACAATTTACACTTTTACAGAAGCCAATTAACCTACGAACCTGCACGTCTTTGGAGTGTAGGAGTAAACTGGAGCACCCGGAGAAAATCCATGCAGTCACAAGGAGAACATACAAACTCCATACAGACAACATCCATAGACAGGATCCAACCCGGATCTCTGGCGCAGTATGGCAGCAACTCTACCGCTGTGCTACTGTGCCACTGTGCCACCCCCATTGTCCCAGCGAACGGTGGAAATTATTCTACTGAAACTCATTGAAAGATATGGCTTATTTCAGGAGGCAGTCTGCTTTTCCCAAAGCTGTTCCGAAGGCCTTGGTTGTGGGATGGAGAGTGGCCTTTCTCCAATAGGTTGGGCTCCAGGCAAACTGGCATTGGGGAACTGTTCAAATGAGATGAACAAGAAATCAAGCCCCAAAGGCACTAGAAGGTTACTGACCTTACATGGATGATCAAGATCAGTAGAGACATTCCAATCTACCATCAGAACAAGGGGTCACAGTTTAAGGATAAAGGGGAAATCTTTTAGGGCCGAGATGAGGAAAACTTTTTTCACACAGAGAGTGGTGAATCTGTGGAATTCTCTCCCGCAGAAGGTAGTTGAGGCCAGTTCATTGGCTATATTTAAGAGGGAGTTAGATGTGGCCCTTGTGGCTAAAGGGATCACGGGGTATGGAGAGAAGGCAGGTACAGGATACTGAGTTGGATGATCAGCCATAATCATATTGAATGGCGGTGCAGGCTCGAAGGGCCGAATGACCTACTCCTGCACATATTTTCTATGTTTCTATGTTTCTATCACCCACCCAAATGCCCCATTAGCCTGAAACACTGCAACATGCAGTACACTCCCATTGTTCATCTTGAAACAATCTATATCAATAAGGACCACAATGTAAAATTCAAATGTCCCATCACATTTTACTACTTAATCAAACCTTCACCTCCAGATTCAGGGAGAGTTTCTTTCTTCCCAGCTGTTATCAGACAACTGCACCATCCTACCAACAGCTAGAGAGCAGTCCTGAACTACTATGTACCTCATTGGAGGCCCTCAGACTATACTTGATCGGACTTTACTGGCTGGATCTTGCACTAAACGCTATTCACGTTATTTCCTTTATCATGTATCTGTACACTGTGGATGGCACGGTTCTAATCATGTATTGCCTTTTCACTGACTGGTTAGCATGGAATAAAAGATTTCCACTGTACCTCTGTACACGTGACAATAAACTAAACTTAAACTCAAACATCTCATTCTTCCAGCTATCCTACCACAGTAGGAATATCAGCAGCCACAATGCAGGTCATTAATTAACACTAACTTAATATTTTCCTCTTATGCATTGCATATCTGGCCCAAAATTCCAGCAGGAGTTAAGTTGATCCATTGCATCACCACCTGTGAAGTTTAGGGTACGGTATAGTTAAGAGAATGGCCAAAATGTAATGTGTTGTGACGACCACCACCCAGATTTACCCCTCCCTCTCAGGTCCTGTTTCTCCCTTATTCCTTCTGTTCAACAAGATACAGAAAACTCCGGTTCACTATCTGGCAATGAGAAATTTAGAGTCATAAAGTCATACAGCATGGAAGCTGGTTCTTCTGCCTAACGTCCATGTCGACCAAGATGTCCCATCTAAGCTTGTCCCATTTACCCACATTTGGACCATATGCCTCTAAACTTGTCCTTTCCATGTATTTGACCAATTGTCTTTTAAATGTTGCTGCAGTAGCTGTTTCAACTACCTTGTTGTCTACCTCCTGTTTCAACTACTTCCTCTGGCAGCTCGTTCCATATATCCATCAACCTCTGTGTCGAAACGTTGCCCCTCAAGTTTCAATTAAATCTTTTCAATCTAGGCCGTGGGCCGAGGAGCTTTTTCGTTTAGTTTCGTGACCCAACTCACAGAACTACCTGAAATTTTAATATATTGTGTCAAAATATTATATAAATCATACCTGAAACTCGTCAAGACCTAAACCTGCACATTTTCAAGAAATATGAGAAAAACCTCAAATTTTCTGAGTAGTAATTGCCCAATCAATGCACGTTTGATATTGAGGTTGGACGCAAATTGGCCAATCCCGCGCTTTGTTTTATGGTCGCTAGGCACGAGGACGCTGGGATCATGGCTTCCTCCTCATTACATCAATAGCAATAGCAAGGTTTCCAAGGAATAAAGGTAATGCTAACCTTGCTGATCGTTTTGTTTTTCATTTGATTGATCTTTATAATGTTATAATATGTACTGGTAAATAAAAATGATAAATAACAAATGTAGAGCTAGGGTTAGGATTAGGGTCAGTCTGTTTGCCAGTCTGTTTGTCAGTCAGTCTATCTGTTAGTCTGTCTGTCTGTCTGTCAATCTGTCGGTCGGGCCGTCGGTGGTGAGCGTTGGGCCGGGCCTCTGGTGAGTTCTGCGTCGGTCGGGCTGTCGGCCGGCGTTGCAGCAAGCGAGCGGGCGGTCTGATGGAGCCGTCGCTATCTGGGTGCTGAAGGCGGCCCGGGCGACGTGCAAGGCAGTACTGCCCCCCTCCATCGCCACCACCAGAAGGGCATGCTGGCCGAGATGGACACGCCACGGGGCCACAGTACGGAGCCCGCAGCCGGTCCCAAAGCGGCTCCAGCTCCAGCCTTGGGCAGCTCTGGGAGGGGGGCGAGTTAGGGTTAGGCATTTCCCTGCCTTAGCCTTCCCCCATCCCGGCACTGCCCCAGTCCCACTATGGCCGTGACCCCCACTCTGCACACTGGCAGTCAGTGGGGTTCAGTAAACGGGGGAACCCAGAAGAACTGCACTGACCTATTAATTAGGCTGGTTCAAGAGGACCTCTGCGGCAGTCTCATTAAAAAAACAACAACACACAATTATATTCATTATATTATTTTTATAGAATACAATTATACATAATTATATATGATTAGTCATATTCACAAGTCATATATATATAGATGATTATATATAATAATATATAGTTTAAATAGACTGCAACACGGAAATATGCTCCCCATGGTGTAATATGGGCATTGGACACTAGATGGCGCTTACTTTTACCGATCTCATTTTCTAATTAGTTTAATTAATTAATGTACAACTTTTGGCACTGACGAGTTATGACTTCTCAATTATATTTCATCTAAATCTGTGCAAAATTTCATGTAATTCCGAGACGTGGGTCACGAAAATGGATTTCTAGACACATTTTTGATGCTCGGCACACAGCCTAATCTCAACCTAAACCTTTGCCCTCTAGTTTTTGATTCCCCTACCCTGGGTAAAATATTGTCAGCATTCAGTGTACCTATTTTCCCTCATCATTTTGTACACCTCTATAAGATCACTACTCTGCCTCATGCATTCCAAGGTATGAAGTCCTAGACTGCCCAATCTCTCCATATAGCTCAGACCCTAGAGTCCTGGCAACATCCCTGTAAATCGTCCCTGCAACCTTTAGTAAGGTGTCCAAAACTGAGCACCACACTCCAAATACAGCCTCACCAACATTGTGCAACTGTAACACAACATCTCAACTTCTACACTCAATATCCTGACTGATGAAGATCAATGTGCCAAAAGTCGCCTTTACCACCCAATCTACCATGATGCCACTTTCCGGGATATAGGTACTTGTTCTCCTGGATTCCCGGTGGATGATCGCGGGTCCCTCCTCACTCTTGCCGCTCGGGTTCCATCAACGTCCGCGGTGGATGAGCTGGGCCTGTAAACAAGTGCATGTGCACCATGAAAGTGTCACCACACTAAAAGCTAGTATGAAATATCAAGAAGTATGATCTGGTCAGCGCCAACCTTCCACATGACAGTAACGAAAGCTTAGAGCACATCTGTCCTCGGAAGAATATAGAGATCATTTCTATATAGTGCCCAATGTCTCAGTTTGCATTTCAATGCAGACAAAATGGGTCTAAAAATGTACATTTGGTAATGCTGGATGATGTCAAGATTCACAAGTGTTATTAGGACAGTTCATTGAAGCCAGAGGTGAGAATTTCATCACCCCATTAACTTGTATGTCATAAGTGATGGAAAAGATTTGGGTTGAGTCAACTGGTGTAGGATACTGTTGCTCTTGAAGCTGCACAAGTGGCCAGAAATTGGATCCATTTGCCCGTGATTTCTGTGCACATAAAGACTGTTTTGCGCAAGCTAGATTGTATTGGCGGTTGTTTCTGGGCCAATTTCTGACTTCTGGTAAATGAATTCGAGTGCTTTCCTACGCAATTTACCTTGGAGTAGCTGACATTTTCCTGACGACTAATGATCCTTAGGTTGTGGCTCATGCGTTTCCTGTGCTGTTGACAGAGAACAAAAATGTAGCTTCTGGGAGAACCTACATTATTAAGACACTAAAAAACACTGAGCACGTGAAGCAGGATTTTGGAATGAGATGGGAATGAAAGGGTCAACACTGTCACATTGATCGCCTCCACATAGTATTTCACAGCCTCTCTCTTTTCAATGGCAAGCACCAGGTTTGATAATTCACCGCAGTTCCCCTCACTGGTCACAGCTTTTTTACAGACTCACTTGCAATCTTCACACTGCAGTTACTGGCCCCCTGATCAATGGATGCTTCCTCAGTGGGCTGAGCATAGAATGTGCCAGTTCATAGCACTGGGGAGGGGGTGTTGCTTTGGCAAAGATGAAAACACTTTGAATTCTGCATTTACTTCACCATAGGAGCCACAGCGGTCCAGTGTTAAGGTGTGAATGTACATGCTGAAAGCTACTGCACTATTTTTCAGTTACTTTTCTCCAATTTCACTCCTTTTTTCCCCCGAAGGTTGGTGTGGGTGCTAGTTTTATCAGCAGCACAGGTTTAGCGCATCATGAGCTACAGCATCCAAGCGCAGTTTGTTGTTGGTCCTGCTGAACATATCATCAATAACAACGTAACAAAGAGAAGTCTGGATCCAAATGTACCTCCTCAGTAAACGAAGCAGCCTTTTCTACCATGCATCAAGACTTCTTACAGAGGTGTATAAATTCATGAGAGGAATAGATCGGATAGACTCTCTTGCCCAGAGTAGGGGAATCGTGGACCAGAGGACGTAGGTTTAAGGTCAAGGGGAAAAGATTCAATAAGAATCTGAGGGATAACATTTCACACAAAGTGTGGTGGGTGTATGGAACGAGCTGCCGGAGGAGCTAGTTGAGGCAAGGACTATCGCAACGTTTAAGACACAATTAGACAGGTATGTGGATAGGACAGGTTTAGAGGGATGTTGGATACATGTTGGTCAGTGTTGGAAAGTTGGGCCACAAGACCTGGTTCCACACTGTAAGACACTATGATTCTTTGACTCTATGACTTGAGCAACTTTCATGCATGGATTGATAAGTGGCATCCCATCAATGATGATCATCATTGTCCACTAGATGCTCTTGGTGTGGACTATTCCATTTATTGGTGTGGATTTATTCATTCATGCATGAAGCTTGCTCAAGGCTTGATGCATAGTAGTCCGGGCAATGCATTTGGATTCAGACCTCTCTTTGCTACTGTGTTATTACTCTCTCCTGTCTAACATTTTGTTGTTGTATCCTCCTTTCCCTGGTTCTGTTTCTCTACCTCCTGCCTCCAAAATGCTGAAGCATTATGATTGAAATTGTGAGTGATGCCACATTGAACTGAAGCAGTAATTGCAAAGTAGTCCAGACATAACAAGCAGCAGAACTGCAGGACCACTCTACCTTCAACAACACCTGCATAGGTACATTGATAGGATAGGTTTAGATGAAAATGGGGTAAACGTGGCCAAAAGGGATGCTTAGATATTGCTTCTTGATCAGCATGGATCAGTTGGGTTGAAGGGCCTGTTTTCCTGCTGTATGAGTCTATGACTCTCTATGACTGTATCGTCCTACCTAAAATGCTGCAGATGGAGGCAAGAAGCTCATTGTTGAGCAGATGTTCCTGATCCCCATACAGACCTAATTTTACTTCGGAGTCACGTGAGTGACTACGTGAAGAACCCCGCCACGACGCATGCATGTCATATCGCTTCACGCTTGCGAAACGTCAGGCGGGGTGGAACGTTCCCCCGCAGCGGTAAGTTTGAAACCGCGACCTGCAGGTAAGTGATTTACTCTGCGGTAGTTTTTGTCCCCGCGCTGTTTTTACACAGGGGGGGAAGCTGGACAAAATAGTGTCCACAAGTGCTGCGAGTAAAGCTGGCTGGGGAGGACCGCGAAGTTGCGGGAGCCAGCAGCAGCTGAAGGCACAAGCCCCGTAAGGGATCAGCTGTGCCGACTTTTGGTCCCGCGCCGGCCAGAACACCACGGCCGGGCGGGAGACTATTCAGAATGGGGCCGTCGACTTTTGGACAAGTCAAAAACGGCAGGAGACGGGGTGGAACCACGTTCCCCCATAGCGACAATTTAAACCTGGACCTGCAGGTAAGAGCTGCGGTCTTTTTGTGTTTTTACCATGCTGATTACAGGTGGAGAAACCAACGGGCTGCGACAAAGCTGGTGGGCTAGATGGGATCAGCTGTGCCTGATGTCGCCTCCGCACCGGCCAGATCCACTCCACGGAAGGGCAGTAAGGACAAAGCTGGTGAGGGAGGACCGCGGAGCAGCGGGCAGCCAGCAGCAGCCAGCGGCACTCGGATCACTGACAGTGGGATCAGCTGTGCCCGATGTCGCCTCCGCACTGGCCAGATCCACGCGGCCGGGTGGTAAGGCTAGACACAAAAACAAACAAGGTCGTGGACTCAGAGGAGTCCGACTTTGAACAACCGCAGGCGGCCAGCGCCCGAGAGCGCTGGAGCCGGATGGAGCGGTGTGTTGGAGCATTTGCTCCAACGTGACAGACTCCGGGAGATGGAGTCGGGTCACTGTGGGCCCTATGATAAACCCACAGCAGTACCTCTTGAAGGGCTGCACAGTGCTTCTACCTCATCAGAGGGGAGCACTGCGGGTCAGTTCTGGGCTGACCTGGAAGAGGGGTCCGCAGAAGGAAAGACAAGTGTGCAAGGGGTGCAGGAACAAGAGAACCTACTGGAACCCACTACGGCCAAAGACAGCACCCCCATGCACCCACCAGCAGAACTGGTGAAAGCTCGAAGGCCCGGTACTCAAAACATGAGACTTTTTTAGGCCATGGCCCAGGCCAGCCTTCTTGGAAGATGCGGGAGCCTCCAACGCCAACCAAACCGAAAATCCAGACACCAGCGCAACAACAGCAGCGAAGAACCTACAAAAATAAGTAAACCTGCCACTGGTAACTATGGAGGTAGGTGGGTCTGGTTCCCTACAAAATACAGGGAGCATGGAGGTTGGGTGGAGATTACGCTCTTTTCTGAAGGCATGGAGCATGTTAACAACCGATACTTACATCTTAAGCAGTATCCAGGGATATACAATAGAGTTTATACACAAGTACAGCCCTCCAGTTCAACATATACTGAACCGAATGTTCGTGCCTTCTGATAAAGAAAAATCAAAAGCGCAAGCTGAACTGGAGCGGCTTTACATAAAAGGTATAATTGAGAAAACTCAACATGAACCATTAGAATTTGTGTCCAATATATTTATCAAAAACAAAAAAGATGGTGGTTGTCGCATCATCATAGATCTGACAAAATGGATACCTTTGTTACTGCTAAACAATTAATTTCTAAAGGTTACTTCATGGCCAACATTGATTTAAAAGATGCTTACTATTCAGTGCCTATACGAGGTGACCACAGATGTTACTTAAAATTCAACTGGATGGGACAACACTGGCAGTATAAAGCACTGCCAAATGGGTTATCATCAGCCCCCAGGCTGTTCACAAAAAAATTGAAACCAGCCCTAGCGTCTCTACGGAAACGTAAACACATGGTCATGGCATATTTAGATGACATACTCATTGTGGGCTAAACTTTGGAATTGGCCAAACAAACTGTAACAGCCACAAAACAGTTATTTGAAAAACTGGGATTTATTATCCATCCAGTTAAATCTAAACTAACGTCTTCCACTACTATGGACTATTTGGGGTTTCACCATTGACTCAGTTCACATGTCGGTGACTCTGCCTAAGGGAAAGGCTAGAGATTTAATAGAGGCTTGCAATAACCTCATTGACATCAGCAAACCATCCATCAGATTGGTAGCAAAAGTAATTGGCAAAATGGTGGCTGCCTTTCTAGCCACACAATTTGGACCTCTACATTACCTAAACTTACAGAGAACAAAAATACAAGCACTCAAAATTAATGCAGGTCACTTTGACAGACCTATGAAACTACCAATCAAGCTAAAATGGAACTAAAATGGTGGATAGATAACATCTGGCTTGTTCCAATCCAATCATTGTCAGTAACCTTTCCATGGTACTACAAACAGATGCCAGTGCACTTGGGTGGGGAGCCACCAATACCATCACCAGCTGTGGAGGTAGATGGACTGCTCAGGAGGCATCATTATTACTCACACTGGGCATAAACTACCCGGAAATGTTGGGTGCATTACATGGCCTAAAGTCATATTGTACTGGGTCATATCACCAGCATGTTAGACTACAGATAGACAATACCACCGTGGTAGCATACATTAACCACATGGGTGGAAACAAATCGACATCATGTGACAATCTGGCTAATACAATTTGGCAATGGTGTATCCAGAGAGATATTTGGATATCAGCCACTTACCTACCAGGAAGACTAAATTTAGTGGCAGACACCAGGTCACGCAAATTTAATAAAAACACCGAATGGATGTTGAATAAAAAAGTATTTGCTGATATTACAGCAAAATATGGAACACCAGATATCGATCTATTCGCATCCAGACTTAACCACCAGTTATCAAATTATGTTTCATGGGAACCAGACCCTGGGGCAGCGGCGACAGATGCATTTTCGCTGCATTGGGGGGGGGGGGGAAATTGTTTATTTACGCATTCCCTCCTTTCTGCCTCATCAATCGGGCATTAAGGAAAATACAACAAGACTCTGCGTCTGGTATTGGTAGTACCCGATTGGCCTTCTCAACCATGGTTCCCAGTGGTATTAAACATGGTATTAGAACCATGTATCACCATCCCACATAGACCAGATTTATTGCTACATCCCGTAACCAGGGATAGCCACCCATGCCATAAACATTTGAACTTATTAATTTGTAGAGTTATAAAAACACCTCTACTACAACTGGGACTGATGGACCGAACAGTGAACATGATCTCGGCGGCCCAAGGACAGTCAACCAAAAAACATTATCTGGTCTATATCAGGAAGTGGGCGATGCACTGCCATAAAAACAACATCACCTACAGAGACATGAACATCCCGTCTGTTCTGGAATATCTGGCAGGCCTCCACTATGATGAAGGGCTCAGTTACAGTGCCATCAACTGCGCCAGAAGTGCCCTATCGACTTACCTATGGCAGGGGACAGAGCGTTACTCTGTTGGGACTCACCCACTGGTAACAAAACTTATGAGGGGAATTTTAATACTAATCCCCCAAGAACCAGGTACTCCCAAATATAGGATGTAATTATTATCCTGAAGATGCTCAGGAATTGGTCTCCAGCAACAGCTCTGTCCCTACACAGACTGACATTAAAAACAGTCATGCTAATGGCATTGGTCACGGCACAAAGGATACAGTCACTGCATAAACTAAGACTGGACAACATGACTTCCTCAACAGAAAATATTACGTTTCATATCTATAAGTTAGTAAGCAGAACAGACAGGGATCAGCAGGCCTCAATATACAATTTAGGTCATACCCAACAGATGACCGTCTGTGTATAGTAAGACATCTGTCGTTATACATGGATAAAACGAAAATCCTAAGAGGCAATGAGAAGGCACTTTTTGGTCAGCCACTAGCAACCACACAAAAGAGTGACGGTCCAGACCATCTCAAGATGGCTGAAACAGGTGCTAACACAGGCTGGGGTGGATATTAATATTTAAAATCTCATTCCACCAGGGCTGCAGCTACATCGGCAGTGATACAGTTGGATGTCCCAATGGACCAAATCCTCAAGGCAGCAGGATGGTCTGGGGGGGAAAAAACATTCCAATTATTTTACAATAAACCAGTAATGAAACCTGGAACGTTTGCAGAAACAATTTTAAGTTCTGTAAATTAATTTAAACCCATAAAAAGGGGTTATAAATTAGTGTTAATAAATTTTATGATTTCAATGTCGAATTCATGTCCAAATTATGTTAACACAATTCCTCCTACAGTCATCAGGCAGACGTGATGCATGGACTCGTTTCCACGGCATGAAATCACAGAGCTTTAAAATCTTCACATAGTCACTCACGTGACTCCGAAGTAAAATAGTAAGATTAAATGAGAACTTACCAGTTTGAAGTTTGATCTGTATTTTATGAGGAGTTACGATGAGGGATTACGTGCCCTCCGCTCCCACCCTTGATCATATATTTAACTGGTATCTCTTCTCTAATCTTACTATGTTTAGTCATTACAGTTATCTGTGATTTCACACCGCTGCTTTGAAGAATGACACGCATGCGTCGTGGCGGGGTTCTTCACGTAATCCCTCATCGTAACTCCTCATAAAATACAGATCAAACTTCAAACTGGTAAGTTCTCGTTTAATCTTACTATTTAATCTGATGATGTGACTGAAAAGTTGCAGCCGCAGAGGACAATGCATGATGAAGAAGTTATGGCTGATACTGAGTAACTGAGCGTTCATCATCACTGGTCGGAGAAATGGTGAGAAAGGAAGTGGATGTTGAGGGGTTTAGATCCTCTTGGACACTGTATACCTTGGAGTTTGAGTGTGACATCCCTCAGGTTGATGTGGGAGCAGCTGATGGCTATTTGTAACCTGGGGAAGTCGACTATCCTCAAGCCTGCATACTCACCCTGCCTGGTGCTACCCACTTGAAGTGGAAAATAATATTTGGCTTTACTTCAGCCTTCGTAACCTCTCTATTGCAGTGCAGTGCTGCAAATTGTAAGAAGTTATTAATCTTTCCAGCAACGACCTGGAAATAGCTGGAGGCATAGAAATTCATTGCAGCAGTGACTCTGAATGTTGCTAGGCAATGAGGTTCAGGACCTGCTGTGCAGCTGCAGGTGTGACTGCAGCAGGTGGCAGAGAGCTGTGGCACAGTGGCGCAGCGGTATAGTTGATGCCTTACAGCGGCAAAGACCTGGGTTCAATCCTGACCTCGGGTGCTGTCTGTACGAAGTTTGTACATTCTGCTTGGGTTTTCTCCAGCTTCTCAGCTTTCCTCCCACACTCCAAAGAAGTGCAGGTTTGTAGGTTAATTGGCTTCTGTAAAAGTGTAAATTGTCCCTAGTGGGTAGGATAGTGCTAGTGCACGGAGTGATCGTTGGTTGGTGCGGACTCCGTGCACTAGTGGGCTGAACGGCCTGTTTCCACGCTGCACCTCCCATAATCCAAAGAAGTGCACTTTATAGGTTAATTGGCTTCTGTCAATTGCCTCTTGTGTGTAGGATAGAACTAGTGTACGGGTGATTGCTGGTCGGCATGGACTTGGTGAGCTGATGGACCCATTACCATGCTGGTTCTCTAAACTAAACTGCGAGGACTTACAGGGAATATCAAAGTCTTCTACGCCTTGTGCAAACTGATTAATGGTAAATGAGAGGAATAGGGTCTTGCTCCTAAGAATCCTTTCATTCCTCCTTTAGCTCCATATTCAAACCTGTGCTTGGCTATCTCCACCACCTCCTCCCAGACATGCCTTGGGTCTGGAGGTATGGCCACATGAGCTCTCATATTATTCTGTCCAAATAATGCTCTCTTCTAAACCACAGCTTCTGAAATTTCAATGGTGCCCAATGATCAAAGTGCTAAATGATCTGCACAACCAACATATCTGTAGACATTACTTTAGACTTTGAAAATAGAGCATGGAAATAGGCCCTTCGTCCCACAAAGTTTACATTGAACATCGATAATCCGTACACTAGTTCTATCCTGCACACTAAGGTCAATTTACAGAAGCTAATTAACCTACAAATGATTGCGTCTCTAGGTTGTGGGAGGAAACCAGAGCACCTGGAGAAAACCCACACCATCACAGGGAGAACATACAAACTCCATACAGACAGCACCCACAGTCAGGATCGAACCCGGATCTCTGGCGCTGTAAGGCAGCAACTCTACCGCTGTGCCGCTGTGCTGCCCTTATCCTCTAATCAATCACTGACAAACCTGCAAGTATCTGAGGATTCCTTTCAGCAGTGACAAGGAAAACAGGGCAATGCGGAAAGTTCTTCCTATCGCTAGGAGCCAGATTCTCTGCGCCTGCTTAACACGTGGAATTAGCTGGATCTTTGCAGTTCAATTTGGAAAGAGCCGCATTAAATCAGTGTTGCATGAGGATTCTCACGGAACAGCAGTTGCTACTTTAGAAAAAAAAACAAAGTGCTGGAGTAACTCAGTGGATCAGGCAACATCTCTGGAGGACATGGATAAATGACTTTTCTGGTCTGGATCCTTCTGCAGACATGAGGATTGTTATTAGCACCTGAAGCCTCACCATCAATAAATGGCACACACATGACTGCCCTTCCCAAAATGGTGAATGGTGTAACTGTTTGATAAATTCATGTCAAGTTGGTAGCTGTGGTGTCCAAACCACAGTTGTTATGGAAGTCAGTCCCACAACTGTATGTATGGGGAAGCACTTACAGCAAATTGCCTTGTTATAAGACAAAAATTAAGGATATTTCATTTGGCTTATTAGTTTCGCTTAACAGATGTTCCGTGAATGGGTGTAATGGATTGACAGCATTCAAAGCATTGAGCGGTAGTTTGAGACAGGATTCAATGTTTGAGGGTGGCTGGATTAAAAATTCCACAAATGAATGTGAATGGGAAATTCATGATATGTTGGAATTTTAGGCTTGGATTAAAGCTTTATTTGGATCATGAGTGAAGAAAAAATCCCGGAGTTAATCAGTGTAACTGCAGTAACTAATCATTGGAGGTTTTACTAATAAGATATTGCAATTGCTAATAGTTTCATGCTCTGATGATGCAAATATATTTTTGATGTTTTGATAATTATTTTGAACGCGACTAATGAGAAATAATTTTGTATACCCGAGCTATTGATTTCACTTAAATAAACATATTTTATTCTCTTCACAATAAATAATTAGAAAAGGTTCACATTTTCATCTGACCAATTAGCTTAAAGGTCATTAAATTCCTTTCCCTGCAGCAAAGAAACAAAACTCAAATTGAACAAGGTCAAAGAGCAAATTGCCTCTCAAATTTCACACTGTGCTGGTAGCTTTTACCTGATGCAACATTGCCTCAGGTTATTTACTTTGTGCCGTCATGTGAGTTGTGGACAGCAGCCTATGCATTATCTACAAAAGATCATTTGATTCAAAATGAGTATCTATATAATACTAAAACTCTTTGTCGTGTGTGTGTGTGTGTGTGTGTGTGTGTGTGTGTGAGAGAGAGAGAGAATCTGGTATATTTTACTATTTTCCTATTTTATTCCGAACGCTAGGACAGCCTTCCCATCTTCACACATCCTACTCACATTTGTCACGTCGAGGCGATAAACATCTTCCCATCGCTTTCCCACCTATATTTCCAAACTTTAAAGTCATTTAAAGTTTTAAAAACAGCCCCAAAACTCACCCTTTTCGGAAAAAAAAAGCCCAAGTAACGTCACTGCACTCGCAAGGCAGGACAGGACACTCCGTGAGGGAGGGGCACTCCAGCACTCATGTGGTGGCCGCTGCCGGCTCTCCATGCCCGTGCCCGACGCCAGATGGGGAGGGTGGTACTGGAGCTGGAGTGAAGGCCGAACCTGGGGCTTGGGATGGGGCTGTGACCGGGGCCGAAAAAGAAACCGTCGCTGGAACCAAGGATTAGCCTGGGTCCGAGGTCAGGGACGAGCCCGGAGATGAAGTCGGGGCCTGCAGTGGAGCCCAGGCGGCGGCCGAGCTGACGGCTGTAGTCTACAACCTGAATAGGTCCTGGGGCAGGGAATGGGAGTGAGGGGAGGAGGATGAGGGAAATGAGGAGGAGGGAGATGGGGAGGGGTGGACGAGAGAGATGCCCCCTCCCTATCTACCTATCTACCCTCACTCCCACCCTCTCTACCCCCCTCCCTCTCTACACCCTTCCTCTCTACCGCTTCTCTCTCCCTCCCTCACCCTCTCCCTCCTCCCCACTTTACCCCCTCCCTCTCCCCATACCCCCTCCCTCTCTCTCTCTGCCCCTCTCCCTCTCTACCCCCCTCGCCCTCCCTCTACCCTCCCTCTCTACCCTCCCTCTCAACCCTCCTCTCCCTCTCCCCTCCCTCTCTACCCTCCCCTTCCTCTCCCTCTCTACCCCCGCCCCTTCCCTCTCTTCCCCCTCCCCCTCCCTCTCCCTCTCTACCCCCTCCCTCCGCCTCTCTACCCTCCTCCCCCTCCCTCTCGACCCCCATCCCCCTCCCCCTCTACCCCCCACCCTCTCTCGGAATTGAAGAGGGAGGGTGAAGAGGAGGAGGAGGGAGTGCTGGGGGATGAAGAGAAATGAGCCATGCCTGCGCAGTTGGGGGCTATGCGTAAGTGGTGCAATATTGGGTTGGGGGAACGGCTTGCGTTGGGGGAATGAGTGAGTGGTGGAATCTTGCGTTGGGTGAGCAATGGGTCTGCACGTAGTCTAGTATTATTTAAAATGTAAGAGCTGATTTAATGGACAAAATCCTGAAATGACATTGAATACTTTGCATTTTTGATCAAACCTGTTAGAATTTATGTCTGCTGAGAAACTGTATGTGAAGCAGTTAATGAAGTTGTGTTACAGTGTTGAACCGCATCACCAGACAATACAATTAGCCAGCCTGACTTGCAGGGAGTAACATATTTCAATTTAATACAAATAGGACAGCAGATAATATAAAGTTCTTTAAGATTGTTTCTCGTTATCTTTTAGAATTCCAATAAATAAAGTTTATACGTCCCAAGCTATATTTATTGCATCTAAACAATAGTGCCTGTGCACTAAATTTATATGCAGATGTCAGGGGCTTTCACCAACTGTGAGAATGATAGATACTGTATTTTTGTAGTGTACGAATGCTGGGAAGTTCTTTAACCTTGGATAAATCCAAACCACTGAATCATGAAGAACATTAGAAATATGGGCAGTAGTACGCTACATAGTCCCTCAAACCTGTTCCGCCATTCAGTAGATTCATGGCTAATTCCTCAACCTCGAGGACGCACGGTGGTGCAGCGGTTGAGTTGCTGCCTTACAGCACCAGAGAGCCAGGTTAGTCCTGACTATGAGTGCTGTCTGAACGGAGTTTGTACGTTTCCCCCGTGACAGCATGGGTTATCTCCGGTTTCCTCCCACATTTCAAAGACACACAGGTTTGTAGGTTAATTGACTTTGGTAAAGATTGTAAATTGTCCCTGGTGTGTAGGATAGTGCTGGTGTATGGGGTGATCACTGGTCGGTACAGACTCGGTGGGTCGAAGGGCCTGTATCCATAAACTAAACTAAACTAAGTTCACATTGCTCACAATGCCTTGATTCATGTGGATCAGAAAATCATTCAAACGTGATTGTAATTGATGACTGTATCATCAAGTCATGTTATTCCTGAAATCGCTGAAGTAGCAAATTTTATAATCACTGATTAAATAAATTTCTCCACAATTTGCAAATGGCTAAATCCCTCTCCCAAAGAGTTTTCCCCCCTAATTCCAATGGGGGATAAAAAAAACATAATGAATCCCTGTTGCACAATTAATTGGTCAATGAGATCATATTAATTTCTCTTAAAATTGAGAAAGTAAAACCATCCTACATAATCTATCCTGATACAGCATTCCATCAATTCCAAGAATCAATGTAATTAAACGCAGTTTCATTGCTTTGAAGTTAAATATATCCTGCAAAGTACTCCAGAATTCAGGTTCATCTCAGCCAACTTGATTGCATCTGCGTTCAAATTGCTCATTCTTCCTTGTTCTTGTTCTTTCAGACACTAAGTACTTCATTCCCGTTGGATAAGGTCAAAGACTAGAGTTCCTTCATCAATACATCATAAATCTCATTCCTGTCTGACTCACAGAAATATCCTTCAGTCACCGATGAAGAATACTTTCTGAAGTTTGGACTCTAATTCATAACTTCCACCTGGCAGTCCCTACTGCTGCAACTGCAGTAAAGTTGTGGTAACAGGGACCGTCCGCTGGAGGTTATGAATTGGGGTCCAAGCTTCAGAAGGTGTTACAGCACTGAAACAGGCCCTTTAGCCCAACTCATCCATTCCGACCAAGTGCCCCATTTTAGCTAATCCCATTTACCCACTGTTGGCCTATATCCCTCTAAACCTTTACGTCCCAAATTCCTTTTAAATTTTGTTATAGTACCTGCCTCAACTACTTCCTCTGGCAGCTCGTTCCATATGCACACCACCCTCCCCATGAAAATGTTACCCCTCAGGTTCTTGTTTTCTTTCATCTCTCACATTAAATCTATGCCCTCTAGTTCTTGATTCCCCTACCCTGGGGTAAAGACTGTGCATTCATATCATCTGTTTCCCCTCATGTTTTTATACACCTGTATATGTTCACCCCTCAGCCTCCTGCGGTCCAAGGAATAAAGTCCTAGACAGCCCAATCTTTCTCCATAGCTCAGGTGCTCGACTACTGGTATCGTCCTCATAAATCCTCTCTGCACTCTTTCCAGCTTAATGTGTTCTTTGTATTACATTCATCATTGACCCAACACCAACATGCTGCAGCTATATAGAATGTAGAATGTGGAATGGTATAGTGCCAAACATGATGCCAAATTGAACTAATCTCCTCTGCTTTCTTAAGTTCATTTGACTATTTGACCCATCGAGTCTTCTCTGCCATTCAACCATGATTGATCTGTCTTTCCAACTCCATTCTCGCGACTTCCCATAAACTTTCACCACCTTACTAATCAAGAACCTCTCAATTTCCTTAAATATACACAATGACTTGGCTTCCACAGCTGTCTGTGGCAACAAATTTCACAGATTCACCACCATCTGGCTAAATAAATTCCTCGTAATCTCCTTTCGAAAGATACATCCTTTTATTCTGAGGCTACGACCTCTGGTCCTAGGTTCTCCCACTAGTGGAAACATCCTCTTCACATTCACTCTATCCAGGCCTTTCAGTATTCTGTAAGTTTCAACGAGGTAGCCCCCTCATCCTTCTAAACTCCAGCAGGTGCAGGGCCAGAACAATAGTGTAGGAAATGTGCAAAGAGTGGTGATGAAAGTTTTTTCTTTAGACCGGAAGGAGCTCCTCTGGGTCAGAATTAGCAGCATTCCCAACTTAGTAGGTGACAATGCTTTGTATTTGGGCATAAAGCACACTATTTTCAAATTTGCAGATTACGCAAGGCTTAGCGATACAGTGAATTGTGGGGGGAGATGTAGACAGTCTGGTGGAAGAGGGCAGATTGATAACAAAACATATTGCTGGGAAATGGGAAGTAATTTATTTTGGGTGGGAAAATGAAAAGAGGCAAACTAAAGGGCATAATTCAAAGAAGGAGAGGAGATCTGGGGCTACATTTGTATGGCTCTTTGAAAGTGGCGATGTAATTGGCATCTGTCCATTTCTGAGATGTGCGGATTTGATGCTGTCCTGATTGGAGATAGGAATGTTTCATCTGTGGTTGCAATTTCTGCTGTGGCTGACTAGGCCTACCCTTGACAGGCAGACGCTCCCACAGTTTCCACAGGTGAAATTGTCTCTGGCCATTGGATTGGGGAGAATGTTGCTATTACCATTGACCATTTTGTGGCATTAGCGCCTGACCTCCAGGGTCTTGAACCATGTGCTGTTGTGGTGCTTCAAAATAACAATGCAGGTTGAAAAAGGTGATTAAAAAACATCCGGGCTACCTTACTTGTAGAGAACATGATGAACTTTTACAAAACAATGGTTGACTTGTGGAGTGTTTTGCCTTTTCTGGGTGCCATTTTGTGAGAAATGTCTGCAGGCTTTGCACAGGGTGTGGAAGAGATATACAAAAAAATGACTCCATTCTCGAGGACCTTCAATTATGTGAATAGGTTTGTGCCATTCTCCCTGGAACTGAAAGGGTTGCAAAGGGATTTGAGTACAGTTTGTGTGTTGGTCCCAATGACAATTATATTAGATTACCAGTTCAGTGTTTGAGCCATGTCAACAATAAAATGTACAATTTAAACGTTACTTTAGAGATATAGCGCGGAATCAGGCATTCACCCCACATTCGAGTCCGCTGTTCTTAAAATTAGACAAATTTAAAAACAGGTAATTTTCTGATTTAATTATCATGGTGCTGCTAATGTCGTTGAATTGTTTATGTATAGTTTGGAATACCCATCTGATCCTTTTATCCAGAGACAGCCTATGTTTCCCAATCTGGAGAGGCTTCACTAGAATCCAGAAGGAGAAAGAACACAAAGCACAAGGACATTGATCAAATCGGAGTCTCACTGCCTCCTATTTTGCTTTAAGCTGTAATTTGTGAAGTTATCAGTTCTGAATTATTAAACAGTTTTAGATATAAATAATTCACTAATCAACAAATAAAGTGACAGCCCATTAATCAGTCTGTGTACTTGTATGTCAATGTTGCACTGATGTCTGGGTCACAGCACTGGTCTCACGGAGGTCTGTACATTTGCTCCCATGTTTTTACAGCTCCCCTTTGGTGGGGGAATGAGGGGGAGTGAGGGAGGGAAAGGTACCGCTGATTTATATTAATGGTTGGTCCAAGGAGTGGACAACCTCACAGACCATGAGATTCTTCTTTCTCTTAGAAAATGGGAGTAATTCAAATGAGCTTGCTTTTGTTAACCTTCCCCCGATCCACGTTGAATTTGATTTTATAACTTTGCCAAAGGGCAACTTAGCCAACCGGCTTTGGGTAGAGTTTGAGTCTATGGTGTCAGACTGAATGCTGAAGTTTACTTTAGGGTTATGCTGGTGAGACAATAAAATAATAATTCAAACTAGTAAAAGAAAATCCCTGAATTAACAATCTAGAGGCATATGTTCAAAAGCCAATGCTTTGGCAGCCATGGGGTTAATATTCATTACTAATTCAACATTGGACAGGTACAGTACATGGATAGGAAAGGTTTAGAAGGGAAATTTTTAGCATGTGGACAAATGGAACTAGCGTAGATGAGGTACTTTGGTCATGAAGAACAAGTTGGACCAAAAGGCTTGTTTTGTGCTGTATGACCATATAACTCTATTTCAAACTGGCTGTAAGTAATGAATTCTTCACAAGGATGAACTCTACCATTCTTACTTGGTCTGCATTGACCTGTGACTCCAGACCAGTATGTGGTTGACATTGTGTCTGCTCTTTGAAATGGCTGAACAAACTCCTCAATTCTATGTTATGTTGCGAATGGTATGTTAGCTTTCATAGCAAAAGGATTTGAGTATAGGAGCAGGGAGGTTCTACTGCAGTTGTACAGGGTCTTGGTGAGACCACACCTGGAGTATTGCGTACAGTTTTGGTCTTCAAATCTGATTCTTTCCATAGTGGGAGTGCAGAGAAGGTTCACCAGACTGATTCCTGGGATGTCAGGACTGTCTTATGAAGAAAGACTGGATAGACTTGGTTTATACTCTCTAGAATTTAGGAGATTGAGAGGGGATCTTATAGAAACTTACAAAATTCTTAAGGGGTTGAACAGGCTAGATGCAGGAAGATTGTTCCCGATGCTGGGGAAGTCCAGGACAAGGGGTCACAGCTTAAGGATAAGGGGGAAATCCTTTAAAACAGAGATGAGAAAAACTTTTTTCACACAGAGAGTGGTGAATCTCTGGAACTCTCTGCCACAGAGGGTAGTTGAGGCCAGTTCATTGGCTATATTTAAGAGGTAGTTAGATGTGGCCCTTGTGGCTAAGGGGATCGGACGGTATGGAGAGAAGGCAGGTACGGAATACTGAGTTGGATGATCAGCCATGATCATATTGAATGGCGGTGCAGGCTCGAAGGGCCGAATGGCCTACTCCTGCACCTAATTTCTATGTTTCTATGTTTCTATTCTGAGCAATAAATGACAACATTTTCAATGGCACCCAGGCCCTAATAAATTAAAAATTAAAAAACCTAAAATAAAACCCTGGACGGGATTGTGTTGATCTTGGCTGATTATATCACAGGGAATGCACTAGCTTGCTGTGATACACAGGCCACCTTGTCCTGACCTCTTCACCCCACACATTCGAGTGCAGAGCTCAGGCATGAAATGAAGGTCTAGCAACTGCTGATCTTCTGCTCCATTGCTGGAGTTAGCAATGAGTGCAGATACAGGACACACATGCCCTGAACTAAGGGGCTGGATGTACTTTATGTCTGGCCTCTCAGCTTTGTATCAGGGATGATTGACATATGTATCAAATGAATCTCCACTGAAAAGTAAGTGCAGGTAGTTTATTTTTTACCCCCTGTATTTGACTTCCTCCCACATTCCAAAGACGTACAGGTTTGTAGGTTAATTGGGGTTGATAAAAATGTAAATTGTTCCTCATGTGTGTGTAGGATAGTGTTAGTGGGTGAGGATCGCTGGTTGGTGCAGACTCGGTGGGCTGAAGGGCCTGTTTCCGTGCTGTACTTCTAAACTAAACTAAACAATGGGAGCAAGCTTCAGAGTGAAAAGGCATGTGAAGAGGTCAAAATCATTCACAAAATATTAATATCATTTCAAGGAACAGTTTTGACTTCTTGAACGAGCGAGCTAAGAATGTCCCTGCTACACTTTTCTTTGGTTGGAGTGTGATCTGCTGGCCATTGGGATTTGGAGACCTGATTCTGGTGCACTTGGTCCCTCTGGTATCCTCAATCCTGACTTGTGATCATTTTACTGTTGCTTTTACAATTGTACTGCTTGATACCATTTCTTTTACTATTCCATCATATTAGCCTTTCAGTATCTTTGCTATTTCTAAATTAATTTAAATTTTCAAGCTACTCTATCGCATATCACTCCAGCAGTTTGTAGTAAAGGTCTGACAGTGCCAACGTTCATTAAATATATATAAAAAATCATATTTAAAATTTAAACCATACCCTAAAGGAATGAAACAATATAATCCTCTCATTTAGAAAGTGAATAATAAAGCATCCCAATTCTTGAATTATACCTCTGATGGTAACGGGCTAGTAGACTAATATATTCTTTGAACAAGATTAAAATTAACAGAGGACATTTTATAAAGTACAACCACAAACATATCCATCTAACGATCATTCTACATCCCAGTTCGAGTTCTTATTTTTAACAATAACATTAATCAGTTGTTATTGGAAATCAAATTGCTTCAGCTATCATTTGATTATCACGTGTTTTGATAGAAAAGGTAAATTAGCCATAACATTCAGTCTTTTAGCAGGAAGCAGCAGAACTCCCATGAAATTTATAATTAATGTCACTCATGGGACGACGAAAGAAATACAAAATAAACAAAGAGAATGAACGGGAGAAACGTGTCCAATCAAAGACAGAAAAGATGCCTTTCCTCATCATAATTTGAGTGTTTGAAGGTATTTCATGCACTGAAACAAAGTCATAAAAAAGGACAGACAGAAACATACAACAAACACAGAGATGATGAGACAGGGAGTTGCACTTCCATGAACCAGTCACAGGCACCAAACTCATTACTGGCATAAATATCTTGGAGGCAATAAAATTAGGCCATTTTCTTTAGACTTTGTCCCAAATCCACTGAAATATGCAAAATTTAAAGTAGGTATAATCCTGTTTTACATCTCTGATCCGGGACATTTTCGGCTGCTCGATAGATAACTCCAGCTGGTGCATCAATCTCTCTACCTTGTTCTATTTAATCATGAAACTTGGTGGCAAATAATCAGGGACATTGACATTTTGATTGACTGGTAACCTTATAATACTTCATTTAAAAACAGGCTACAATTAAATGAAAATGTTATTAACACCAATTGCCCACTGAAGAATATGGTTTACAACAGAGACAGTAGACTGGTACGGGTTATTATTGTATGATTAGAATGATTGTTTGATTATTATAGATATCAGGGGTTTTGAGGAGAAGGCAGGAGAATGGGGTTAGGAGGGAGACATAGATCAACCATGATTGAATGGTGGAGTAGACTTGATGGGCCAAATGGCCTAATTCTGCTCCTATCACTTATGACCTTATGACCATATGACTAGTGATATGAAATGGAATCAAGGTGAAAAATGCTGAAGTGACAAAACAGGCCTAATGGAGATAATATGACTTAATAGGATAGATTTTCAACTTATTACCCAGGCATGCAATCAGTATTGTTGATCAAAGTCAGCTCCAGAAACTGAAGCTTATTCATTTCCGCTGCGGTGTGGGAGATTGCAACCTTCACGTGGTCCGCCCTGTTTCAACGAATGCAATCAACCTGGTGTGCACAATCAAATAAGATCAAATAGAACAAGTTGTCCTACAACTTTAGGATGTCCACGCCATACGCAAGAAGAAGATTTACGCTGCGAGAATAAAAGTCCTGTAACAGACAGTGAGTCCATAGTATGTGGCAAGGTGAACACTTATATAAGGCTTTGAATGCAGGTTTCTCACTAGTTCTTTCAGTTATGATGTCGTTTTTGCACGACAAAATATCCGATCAAGATGTCCCAGTACAGTTTAAAGACTGACTTGCCCACCTATATTGAAAATTGCCCCGGTATATCCAGTTCATAAATTTAATTTGGCTATTTAGCAGCCAGACTACTTGTAATCAACAGAGGGGTGATGGAAGGTATTATTCACAGTGATGCCAAACACTGAATTTCAGACAAGAGGCACGAATGATCTGCTCTCGACATCAAGGCAGCTTTTGACCAGGTGTGGCATGAAAGAGCATCTTCACCAATTAGAAAGCGGTTCTATCTACCATCTACTTCATTGGGGACACTCAGTGATCTTTAATCAGACTTCATTGGGCTTTATCTTGCACTAAACATTATTATCTTTATCCTGCATCTATGCACTGTGGATGGTTTAATTGTAATTTAGACTTTGCTTTAGACTTTAGAAATACAGCATGGATACAAGTCCTTCAACCCACCAAATCCTCGCCGACCAGCATTCATCCCATACACTAGCACTATCCTACACACTAGGGACAACATACAATTTTACCAAAGCCAATTAACCTGTTCAAAAGGGAACTGCAGATGCTGGAATATCGAAGGTACACAAAATTGCTGGGGAAACTCAGCGGGTGCAGCAGCATCTATGGAGCAGATGAAGGAGTCTGAAGAAGGGTTTTGGCCCGAAACGTCGCCTATTTCCTTCGCTCCATAGATGCTGCTGCACCCGCTGAGTTTCCCCAGCAATTTTGTGTACCTAGCCTACAAACCTGTACGTCTTTAGAATATTGGAAGAAACTAGAGTACACAGAGAAAACCCACGTGCTCACAGGGAGAACATACAAACTCCGTACAGACAGTACCTGAGGTCAGGATTGAACCCGGGTCTATGACGCTTTAAGGTAGCAACTCTACCATTCCACCACTGTGCCACACGTAAATCTTGTATAGTCTTTCCGCTGACTGGATAGCATGCAACAAAAAAGCTTTTCACTACATCTCAGTTCATGTGACAATAAACTAAATTAAATTAAACTAAAGGCATACTAGTAAAATAGAAGTCAGTGGGCATTGAAATGAAAATGCTCCCATGTTTGAAGTTTGTTGGAAGTGCAAAAGGGATTCACCAGGATGTTACCTGGAATGGAGGGCTTTATCATCATGTTGTCTGAATACTGCAAAACTATAACTCCATCTGCAATTCACTTGTGATTCGAGAAGGTGGCTCACCCCGAGCTCCTCTGGAGGTAAGCAATAAACACGGGCCATGCCAGCAATGCCCACATTTAAAATCCAATAATAAATAAATAAATAAAACCCCTGTTTTTTCTTTACAAATGCTTACCTTTCAAAGTTTAGCGATATAGCATGGAAACAGGCCCTTGGTCCCACCTAGTCCATGATGACCATCGATCACACGTTCACCCTAGTTCTATATTATCTCACTTTCTCACCCACTACCTACACATTTGGGGCAATTTACAGAAGCCAATTAACTTACAAATCCACATGTTTTTGGGATGTGGGAGGAAACCAGGGCACCCGGAGGAAACCCATGCAGTCACAGGAAAAACGTGTAAACTCCACACAGACAGCTCCCAAGGTCAGGATCGAACCCGGGTCTCTGTGCTGCCAATGATTGACTTGATTTGTGTTTCTGCTTTTAGTCTGGTAGGCATTACATTCTGTTTAGGATTTAAGTGGAACTGTACTTTCCTAATCCATGTGCTGTGTGTGTGAATGGCATGACATCCCCATTATAGTAAAGTAACAAATTGCTTATTGTGGAAATTGCAGGCTAATTTTCAATTGTTTAACTTACAAGAGGCAATGGAATTTGCCTCATACATGAAGAGAAACCATGCCTCCAGTCATAAAGCACTTTCATATTTGTGTGTGCACTGACCAAATCTCTTAATTACTTTTTGCAGAAGCATTAACTTGAGTTTAAATACATGAGTTGGTCTCAGGGTAGTGATTTTGTGCAAAGCATAGTCAGCATCAACTCAGCTTCTCAGCTCGAGCAGAGATTACAGCCTGGGGCTGATAATATGTTCCTTTTCACGATAGGTGCTAGCTTGCTGTATTCTCTGGGACGGAAGCCCGCAGTCTGTTGTAGCCCATCGTGAAATGTACTGCCATGAGAAGTGTTATGGTGCTGAAGTCTGAAGTCTGCAAACCAGCCATGAACTGGTTTTATTTAAACCCCTGATCACACCCAAGTAAACATATAACGCCAAGTTTGTTTTAATATGGGGAAATACAGGATGCAATTTCTAAATCGTTGCAATTATTTTTATGTTACAGATTATTTTAGAGAATGGTTGCCATAGTTAGTTTTGTTTAGGTCCATTATTGTCACATGTACCGAGGTACAGTGGAAAGCTTTTTTGTTGTGTGTTATCCAGTCAGGGGAGAGACTATTTCAGGGGAGAGTCAGGGGAGAGACTACACATGATTACACTCAAGCCATCCACAGTGTACAGATACAGGATAAAGGGAATAACATTGAGTGCAAGGTAAAGTCCAAGTAAAATCCAATTTAAGATAGTCCGAGGGTCTTGAATGAGATAGATGATATGTCAGGACCGAACAGTAGTAGGTGATACGATGGTTCAGTTACCTGATTTGGAATAGTTCCATTATTTTTGCGTTTTGATTTCAACAAGCACACTAATTTTAGTGCTTAAAATATTTTTATAAATGTGTCAGATACAATAATGATTAAAAGTTGCACAAAAGTAAAAACATGGCATTTTAGGAAAATAAGCAGACAGCAGAATGCAAAGTGCTGAAGGAATTCAACAGGTCAAGCAGCATTTGTGGACAGAATGGACAAGCGACGTTTCGGGCTGGGATACTTCTTCAAAAAGCATCTCAATACGAAGCATCGCCTATTCATTTCTTCCACAGATGCTGGCTGACCTATTGAGCTCCTCCAGCGCTTTGTATTTTCCTTCAGACTCCAGAATCTGCAGTTCCTTGTGTCTCCATAAGCAAATGCCTTTGCACACCAAGTGAAGTTGAGTGAGGTCAACTCCTTCAGCAACCTGATGTTCGGCAAGGTAGACATTACAGGCATTCACCTTGTCAACGGTTGACTCAACCCCAGGTGAAACCTACAATCATTTAATATGCTGCACAAACGTGAGCTGAGAGGATGATTGTGACTTTTTACAATGACAAATTTCCTACTGAATGTCAATGCGCAGTTGCTTGAGTCACCATGCATAACATTGCCCCAAAGTATCAGTGCCGTTATGTCCTGGAATTCAACCTTTTATGTTCACGTTAACCTTATAATGGTCAGATATGGGAAGGTATGGAAGAATATGAATGTGAGAAATGTCACTGTTAGAAACACTGTCTTAACTAGATATCTTCTTGAAATTCGGATTGTAGTGAAAGAGCTGCAAAGCTGGTTAGATCCAAAAAGAGAAAGGAATAGTCTAGTCTAGTTTAGTTATTGTCACGTGTACTGAGGTACAGTGAAAAACATTTTGTTGCGTGCAATCCAGTCAGCGGAAACAGGGCCGGCCTTAGGAGGTGCGGGGCCCAATTGGGAACAATTTTCATAGAAATATGAATAAATAATGATAAATGAGTCACGTGTCGTGAGTAATATGACAGTCAGTCGGCTTTTAAAAAAATCTTAAACCGTGCATGCGCAGATTGTTCTCCTCTCCATAAAAATAAAAATAAAAATAAATAAAGTAACAATTCAATTTGCCCAAGGCTTCCAAATCTTCTTCTTTCTGAATTACTGAATGGGTGGGAGGTGGAGGGTGACGGCAGGTGGAGACATGGAGGGAAAAACGGGAGCACACCAGGACAAGTTGAATCAGTTGTCATCTTATTGAATGACTATACTAGTTCAAGGGACCAATTGGGGGGAGAGTTCCTTTCACAGCGTGTGGGGAGTCTAGCCAGGGGTAAAGTTGTGGGGAGGGCAGGAGCGTTGAGAAGGGGGGGTCGGGTTCATGCCAATAACCCACTCACTCGCCGCTGCCGCGGCGCACCGGGTGCGGAGCCACCGCATTGTGGCCGGGGAGGGAAATAGCTTGCGTGGCTATGAACGGCTGCCATCACCGGACAGTGGAACCGACTGCCATCTCAGCGCCTTCTCCTGGCCCTCTCACCTCTGGCAGTGCTCTCCGTCTGAACAGTGAGAGGACCAGCTCAAGAGCAAAGACCATAGAGCGGAGTGGGTCAGCGGGTGATGGATAACATCACAGCGGGCGGTGGAGCTTACTCCTGTGTCAGCGCGAATAAGGGATCAATTGAGGTTACTCGCACTGACATATGGAGTATGCTCCACTGCCCGCTGTCCTGTTATCCATCGCCCGCTGACCCGCTCTTGAGCTGGATGTTGGCATGATCCCCGACCCCCTCCTTCTCAACGCTCCTGCCCTCCCCGCAACTTTACCACTGGACAGAATACCCACACGCTGTGAAAGGAACTCTTCCCCCCCACCCGCCAGTCCTTTTACAGCCGCTTCGCACTTTACAGCCACTTCCCATCAGCTGCTAGCAATGAGGGATAGACTTGGCTATCCCTCAGTACAGCAACATCGTTCTTGATGTTGCTGTACTGAGGGATAATGAAGTCTATCTTTCTTGACTATCAACCTAACCTTCGGTCTCCAAGATGCAGGTACATTTTCTAGGAAATTGAGGATAGACAAAAGCTGGAGTAACTCAGCAGGACAGGCAGCACTGCGACTCTGGAGAGAAGACCCTTCTTCAGACTGAACTGAACTCTCGTCAGTGAGAGTACTTGTGATTGTCTAAAGAAGGATCTCGACCAGAAATACAACCCTCTCCCCAGAGCCCCTGTAGAACCTGCAATGTGGTGTTACGTATATATTGCAATCAGTGGTGGAAATGGGTTTTAGGATCTAGGGGTATGCTATGGTCCATGAGGCTGAGGTTGGGAAGGAAGGGAGGTGAGGGGGGGGGGGTAGATGATATAAGCCCCCCATGAGAAATTTTATCTAACTCTGAAATTGAAGATAGACAAAAGCTGGAGTAGCTCAGCAGGACCGGCAGCGCAGCGACTCTGGAGAGAAGACCCTTCTTCAGACTGAACTGAACTCTCGTCGGTGAGAGTACTTGTGATTGTCTGAAGAAGGGTATCGACCAGAAACGCAACCCTCTCCCCAGAGCACCTAACCGTCCCGCTGAGCCACCGCAGAGGGAGTTGAAGGTAGACACAGGGGGGTCCACCTTCAACTTCAGAGCCAAACAAAAAACACAGAGTGCTGGAGGAACTCAGCGGGCCAGGCAGCACCTGCGGAGGGAACATATCACTTATCAGGAGCTGCCACGGTCCAGGACTCTTCCCCCACCCCCCCAACAGAAAGGAACCACAGATGCACCCGTCACCGCAAAACGTCTAAGAAGGAACTGCAGATGCTGGAAAATTGAAGGTAGACAAAAATGCTGGAGAAACTCAGCGGGTGAGGCAGCATCTATGGAGCGAAGGAAATAGCCAACGTTTCGGGCCGGGTCTGAAGAAGGGTTTCGACCCGAAAAGTTGCCTATTTCCTTCGCTCCATAGATGCTGCCCCACCCGCTGAGTTTCTCCAGTATTTTTGTCTACCGCAAAATGTCAATGATTCCGGGAATGCCGAGAGAGCTAGAGTGAGATGCGATGGGGAGCGGGAGAGAGAGAGAGCGCGCGAGAGAGAGGGAGGGAGAGAGCGAAAGACAGAAAGACACAACGTGGGTCAGTAGGTAAATTGAATGACTAACTGCTGCACACCAAGAAGCTCACCAAGAAGAAGCCCTCAATCATGATGGTGAGTTTTAACAAATTCTCAATGTGTCATCAATGCATCAATCTACATTCCCCAGTAAATGTAATTGTGTTTTGAACAATTATTAATGACGCCGTGTGAATTGTATTCAAAGGAACGCAGCGTCATTAATACTTGTTCAAAACACAATTACATTTACTGAGGAATGTGGATCGATGCATTGATGACACATTGTATAACTACTTGTTAACTACTGGCTGTTAACAAGTGCTACAGTAGTAGTTAACAAATCGTTTGTGTCTGATGGCCGTGCAGCGGTTGTTATCCATGTTCGATTTGTAAAAAAATCCGTATGGCAAATGTTTTATAAAAATCTTTATTTAACAAAGCGAATTTGTATTTCCGTACGAAATACGGAAAATTAACGCGGGGCCCTCCTTAGACGCGGGGCCCAATTGGGAGAAATCAGTCCAATCGGCTTAAGGCTGGACCTGAGCGGAAAGACCATACGTGATTACAACCAAGTTGTCCACAGCGTACAGATGCAGGATAAAGGAAATAACATTAAGTGTAAGATAAAGTCCAGTAAAATCCAATTAAAGATTGTCTGAGGGTGTCCAATGAGGTAGATGCGAGTTCAGGACAGCCCTCTAGCTGGTGATAGGATGGTTCCGTTGCATGATAACAGTTGGGAAGAAACTCCCTGAATCTGGAACAAGGGAGATGAGTAAATGATGCTGATCTCTCCAGGATATGAGAGGCTGAATTGTTATTTTTATCTCCTTGTGACCATTAATTCTCACTGCAGCTAACCCAAGAATGACAGCATTATTTTCTGTCCACTTAAATGTCCCTCAGTAATATATTTGATATTCAATCCCTAACATAATGCAACTCATGGTAAAAATGATGCTTTCAATATCACCAAATTTTGTTGCAGCAAGGACTCATCACATCTATACTGCATATGTAATGTTGTTGGTTGGAAATTTGACTATTCACGAACAAAGGAGGCTGCAGAAAGTGGTAGATATTATCCAGTTCACCATGAGTACTGACCTGTCCACCATCAATGGGATCTACATGAGGCAGCTAATATCGTTAAAGGCCCTCACCATTATGGTCATGCTCTCTTCATGCTGCTGCAATAGGGAAGAAGGAACAGGAGCTTGAGAAACTTGACCTCCAGGTTCAAGAACAATTACTTCGCATCATCCATCAGAATGTGCAAACTCCACACAGACAACCCCCAAGGTCAGGATCGAACCCAACTCTGTGACGCTGTACTACACTAAATATAACCCCTCTACAGCACTGAACCACTACGGACTTTGCCTGGCTATGATTGCAATAGTCTAATCTAGTTTATTTAGAATAACTGATAATTTTTGCATAAATATTTGTTGCTGTTGCGCCCAATGTGCCTGTAAAGTTGAAGCAATTCTTGACTCTTGATGAAGAATCAAGTCAATAATTTATTTGTAACATTCACCGGTTATTTATACCAAATTTCAAATTGTCATTTATCACTAAAAATGTGAATATGTTTAGTTTAGAGATACAGCATAGAAACAGGCTCCTTTGGCACATCAAGTCCACGCCATCCATCGATCACCCATTAACGCTAGTTCCACTCCTCACACACTAGAGGCAAATAACAAATAACTTCCAAACCCTTCTTTGGGTAGCAGGGACAATGTGCAAACTCCACATGGACAACACACAAGGTCAGGATCGAACTTGAGTCTCTGGCGCTGTGAGGCAGCGGCTCTACCAGCTGCGCCACTGTGCTTAAAGAACTTCTTAATTAAAGGATAATTAAAACAAAAACAAGAATTGTTAATGAAAGATGCAGAATTAATTAATTGAAGATTTAGGCCCAGAGGAAACAAATCTTAGAAGTTTTGGGTAATTTAGCATGGAAACAGGCCCTTCAGCCCACCTTATCCATATCAACCAAGATGCCCTATCTAAGCTACTCCCATTTGCCCATGTTTGACCCATTGCTCTCTAAACCTTTCCTTTCTATGTATTTTTTCAAATGTCTTTTAAAGGGTGTTATTGTACTTGTTTCAGCTACTTCCTCTGGCAGTTCAATCCAAACGCTCAGCACTGTGTGAAAAAGTGGCCTCTCAGGTTCCCGTTAGATCTTTCCTCTCTCACCTTAAACCTATGCTCTTTAGTTCTTGATTCTCTACTGAGGGCTGAGGGGCTGATGCGGGGAGCAGGGTTGTAGATTTATAAACCACTGGGATCTCTTCTGAGGTGGGAGTGACCTGTACAAAAGGGATGGGTTACACCTTAACTGGAGGGGGACCAACATTCTGGTAGGCAGGTTTGCTAGTGCTACATGGGTGGGGTTAAACTAAATAACTGGGGGGGAGGGGTTGACAAATTGGGAGTATAAGGATGTAGTTAAAGGGGAAGAGAGTACAGGAAAAGTACAGGTATATTTACAATACCCTTTTAACTGCACATATCCCACCTTCGGAAATAATTAGGCGAGCATGGGAAGATGAATTGGGTTTATTAATTTCAAAGGATAGTGGGGAGGAAAGCCTTTTATACATACATTACTGTTCTCTTAATGTTAGGTACTCCCTGATACAATTTAAAATACTGCATAGACTTTATTACTCAAAGTCTAAATTGAACAAGATCTTTCCAAATGTCTCTCCTATTTGTGATAAATGTCTCCTGCAAGAAGCAACTATAACCCATTCTTTTGCTTCCTGCACAAAGTTACAAAACTTCTGGAGGGGAATTTTTGATACCTTTTCCAAAATACTTAAAACTAAATTGGACCCCGATATAAAACTGATCATATTAGGTATGTCAGAGGCCTGTTCTAAGCTAATGATATTTCAAAGACGTTTCCTCAACTACGGCCTAATGACAGCGAAAAAACGAATACTTAAATTTTGGAAACAGACAGCAGTCCCCACAGTGAAGATGTGAATTACAGATATGTCCGAGACACTACACTTGGAAAACATTAGGCTAGTCTTGGAGGAAAAACCAGATCAATTTCTTAAGACATAGACAACCATTACTAAATCTTTACAACAACAGAATGGTGAAACACAAATTTTAATTTAAATCCGATGCTACGTTGGGTGAGAGGGGGTGGGCAAGGTATATCTCCATCTTTTCTTATTCCTCCTTCTCTCTGCTGCACTGCTTTGGTAGCTTAGGGGACTTTTATTCGTTCTTTTCTATTCTCTCTTTTCACATTTTCCTTTCTTGCTTTCCCTTTGTTTCCTTTTTTCCATTTTTTCAATTTAGGTTATAAGGTTAAAAATGAAGCTGTACAATAATTGTAGAATTCTAGATGCCGAACGTTTTATCTTTGTACAATTGCTTATAATAAAATAAAAAGTTAAAAAAATAAAATAAAAAGAACTGAGATGAGGAAAAACATTGTCACCCAGAGAGTTGTGAATTTGTGGAATTCGCTGCCTCACAAGGCAGTGGAGGCCGATTGGATGCATTCAAAAGAGAGTTAGATAGAGCTCTTTGGGCTAGTGGAATCAAGGGGTATGGGGAGAAGGCAGGAACGGGTTACTGATTGTGGATGATCGGCCATGATCACATTGAATGGTGGTGCTGGCTCGAAGGGCTGAATTGCCTACTCCTGTACCTATTGTCTATGTATCTATGTATCTTCTGCTGGAAAAAAAAAAGACTCATTCACCATATCCATTACCTTTGCGGTTTTATACACCTCTATAAGGTCACCATTCAGGCTCCAGCACTCCAAGGAATAACGACCAAGCCTGCCTAACCTCTCCCACCAGCTTAATTCTTGGCAAAATCATTGTAAATCCTGTGTGCATTCTTTCCAGCTTAATGATGTCCTTGCTATAGCATGGTGTTCAAAACTGAACACAATACTTCGTGCAGCCTTGCCAGCATGTTGTACAACTGTAACATAATTCCAATTTCTATAATCCCAATTTCTATACTCTAAGTTCCCGACCGATGGCCAATGTGCCTGTATCTCTCCTTACTGCCCTTTCTATCTGCGATCCCACTCCCAAGGAACTATGTTCTTGTACTCCCCAATCCCTTCGCTTTATAACACTCCCCGGAGCCATACCGTTCACTGTTACGGGTTCTGCCCTCGTTAGGCCTCCCAACACACAACACCTCACACTGAACTGAATTAAACCCCAGTTGACTTACACCGGCCCACTGCCCAGCTGATCAAGATCCTGGGATTTGTATTCATATCCATCTTCACTGTCTATGATACCACCTATTTTAGTATCATCTGCAGATTTAATAATGATGCCTTATACATTCTCATCCAAATCGTTGATATACATGACAAACAATAATGGGCCCAGCACCAATCCCTAAGGAACTCATTAGTTATAGGCCTCTAGTCCAAAACACAACCTACCACTTATGCTGTCTACTTCCTACTATGAAGCCAAGTCAGTTAACAGACTTTGAACTATGTTATCCATGCAATTTCACCTTTTAGAGCAGTCTACCATGCAGAACCATATCAAGCCACTTGCTGATGTCTATATAGACAACATCTACGGACCTGCCCTTGTCAATCTTTTTGGTTACTTCTTCATGAAACTCATTCAAATTCATGAGAAATTACCTCCCATGCACAAAACCTTGTTGACTATCCATAATCAGTTCATCTTTCCAAATGAATGTATATTTTATCACACATTATCTTCTTCAGCAACCTTTTTACCACAAATGTTAGTAGGCCCACTATATTTTTCCAGGCTTTTCTCTGCAGTTGTTCCTAAGTGGAGGCATAAAATTAGCTTTCTTATTATTTGTTGTATAAAAGCATGTTTGTGTCATTCATAAAATGGAGTCAAAGTCATCTGAATAATTATATGGAAAGGATTTAAATGATTGGTGACACACCACAATTTAGGTTGTGTGGTGTTGAGGATTAGAGGTCTGAAATTAAGTAGAAAAGATGGAGCATTATTGCCTCAGTCTCATCTCAACAGATTTGAAACTGTAAACCAGAGTCTTATAGGTGCAGGAACAGAAAACTTTGACGTAATTCGCTGTGGCAGCAAGATGCATGTGTGTCTCTTTGGCCACAAGAGAGTAAGTGCAAGGCAGGGTCTGAAGCTGAACAGAAAATCATATTTTGCTGCAATAATAATAATAATAATGTCGGAAGAAGGGTCTCGACCGGAAACGTCACCCATTCATTCTCTCCAGAGATGCTGCCTGTCCTGCTGAGTTACTCCAGCTTTTTGTGTCTATCAACAAATCATTCATATGTGACAGCAAAATCAAAGCATAAAACTGAAGTTCAAATCATTTGGCCAAATTGAGAAGAAGTTTAATAAGTTATAGGAGCAGAATTAGGATATTCGGCACTTCAAGTCTACGCCGCCATTCAATCATAGGTGATCTATCTCTCCCTCTCAACCTCATTCTACTGCCTTCTCCCTTTAATCCCTGACACCCGTACTAAGGAAGAATCTATCGATCTCTGCCTTAAGAATATCCATTAACTTGGTTTCCGCAGCCTTCTGTGGTAATGAATTCCACAGATTCACCACCCTCAAACTAAAGAAATTCCTCCTCATCTCTTTTCTAAAGGTACGTCCTTTTATTCTGAAGCAATGGCCTCTGCACATAATATGTGCATAATGTACCTCTACTGGTACACCTACATATAGCACATGGAGAGAAATTCAGGATTGTACCCAACATTTCTATGAGCCAAGAAATTGAAATGCGAATTAAAAAAATACATAGAAATGGTTGTATCGAGACAAGTTCAGGTTTTGTTTTAAATTATGAGGTAACCTTTTCATAATCTGTTCAATGAATTCAGTGTTGATCTGAAGACGTTGAGATAAGGACAATTACAACTTTAAGACAGATATTTTAAAATGGATCATGTGCAAAATGGACAAAATTAAGAGAGAGGAACTTTAAATGTTATTTGGACTGTTGCTGCAGTTTTACAGTGTGTTCAGTATGACAGATTGATTATGTGTCTGTGTATGTGACATTTGCAATGATACTGCTAATGATTTGTTTGCTGAATATAAATGAAGTCATTTATAATGTGTTCCATAAATAAATGGAAAGTCTGAGATCTGGATCCTTAAAACAAGATTCAGATAAGGGTTGGCCATTTTCCAAATAAACGTCACCCTCTATATTTTGGGGAATTTATTTGTGTTGGGGGAACATAATTATAAAATGTATATATATATATTTCTAATTCAAAATACATACTTGAGGTGTCACTGATCAGTTGCTTAGGCCTAAGATCTTTCAATTTTTCTGCTTACAATCTCTTCACTTCCCTTAGAGCTGCACATATAAATGAGTTGCTTTGGGAGGGTCACAGCAGGACACCTGTTAATGATAAGTAAAAGATCAACTACCTACAGCCATCTAATTGATCATGATATAAAGTGGTTCTTAAATACATCCCAACATGCTGAATAAAGGCTGAATACTGAAAGGAGAGTAAACTGACCAGGTAATAAGCAATGTGTCTGATGTAGATGTTAAATATTCCAATATTTATGGGGGTTGATAGATGCGAACGAGATGGCTTAGGAATTTTACTTTAGCTTCAGTGAAAGCTGCATCAGCATGTCAGGAATGACCTTTGAATCCTGAAACTAAATGCCCATAGCAAAAGCTCAAGGTTTTTCAGAAAGCTCAAGATGTGTTGTCTGGAGAGAGGATTTTCAATAATCACAAACAGAGAATCATCTGGTTTGGCTTCCACTGCTTTGACAAAGGTACCTTCATCTAGTTTCAATTCCCTGAGGCTCCGTAAGGCAATACTATACTATTTATATTGCAACTTTCAAATATTCCATTCACCACAAATTATCCAAACAAATTGTCCCTGATATTTCAATCAGCAGTAAAACAGCTTCCCTAGCCTTTCACTTAGATATTAAAACAATTCTGCCTGCAAATTTTAGCAGGCTCCAAAGGACTTGATTTTTTTTCCACTGTGTCAGTCTGAATTTGGGATCTTCTGCAAGATCTGACTACTGACTGTACAGGAAGACTCTGGTGATCAACCAAATAGGTGGGAATGGAAAAGAAGAAAATACATGTTTGATTAGATATTCTTTGCCTGCGTCTTCAACTACAGTATGCATTTTCCATGTACCTTGTTCAGGAAATGGAGAGCTGAACCAGCCTCTGTATTCTGTAGAGACATAAGGAACTATAAATGTTGGAATCTTGAGGTCCTGACCAAAAATGTAATCTGTCCATTCCTTCCAAAATGTTGCCTGGCCCTCAGCTTGGGCTGGAGGGGTGTGAGGCAATGCAATGAGGAAGGTCCCACCTCCAAAATGCTCCATGCAGACTTTGACAGCCGCAGAACTGGATTGATATAGGTGTCTGGTTATGTGGAGAAGGCAGGAGGATGGGGTCATGTGGCAAAGATAGATCAGCCATGACTGAATGGCAGAGTAGACGAGAGTAGTCATGTGGCCCTTGTGGCTAAAGGGATCAGGGGGTATGGAGAGAAGGCAGGGATGGGATACTGAGTTGGATGATCAGCCAGGATCATATCAAATGGCGGTGCAGGCTCGAAGGGCCGAATGGCCTACTCCTGCACCTATTTTCTATGTTTCTATGTTTCTACGATGGGCTGAATGGTCTAATACTGCTCCTGTATTTTATGGACTGGTGGTGGGGTATTGCTGGGTGTATATATGATTTTAATAGATTTCAAACATCTCTAAAAGTTGTTTTTATTTAAATTACAGTTAGATTTAACCAAAGATAGGTAAATAAATGAAGAACATTTAATGGCATTTGGCCCTTGCCTTCTAACCTGAAAAGCTTTATTAAAATCAATGGGTCTTGGCTCCTGTGCCCTAGACTCACTAGTTTTTTTTTAAACTGCAGATGCTGTTAATTTGAAGTAAAAGCAAAAAATGATATAAAAGTCAACATAACAAATGGCATCAGTGGCAACGGAAATGGAGTTAAAGTTTCACCATGAGACTATATTCCTGTTTCTCTTTCTACAGATGCAGCCTGACCTTCTGAATATTTCCAGCATACTTTTTGTTTCAGGTTGCAAAAATCAATTACTCAATGTAACGTCCCAGCATGATAGGCTCTACCTCTTGAAACCATAACTTTAGTAGTAGAGCAAACTACTGAAACTGTCGGCAATTCGTGGATACACAAGGAACTGCAGATGGTAACATTTTAAGTATAACACAAGGTGCTGGTGCAAATCAGTGAGTGAGGCAGCAACTGTGGAGAGAATGGGAAGGCATTGTTTCGGGTTCTTCTTGAGGGCTGGACCACAGTTTCCGTCTGCACATAAGCAATTCACCAGGGCCTTCTGCACTTGTCGATAAATGTACCGCACACCTGCAGAAGTGGGCGAGGTCCAGCCTGTTGCATTTAAACCAAAATGCGAACACCAAATTGGAACTCCCATGTGGCAGTCAGAGTGAAATATGGAAAGCAAATTATATATTCAAAGAATGAAATCTCTAACATTTAAGTTTACTGCTATGAAAATTAGTTACAACTTTTGTAATGTTACTTCGAAGGCCTGTTCAGCTTTTATTGATATATAATGTGGAATCACAACCTCTATTACTCAAGTGAATAAGACTACTTTTTATCATTTGTTTTGCTTGGTTGTTTAGTTTAAATTCACACTAAGTCACAGATTATGTGTTGATTCCATCGGCAGAATGTACAATCATACACTCCAGAGTGATTGCTGTGTTTAATGGTTAAGAAGGAACTGAAGATGCTGGAAATTCGAAGGTAGACAAAAATGCTGGAGAAACTCAGCGGGTGAGGCAGCATCTATGGAGCGAAGGAAATAGGCGACATTTTGGGTTGAGACCCTTCTTCAGACTTTTTCTGAGTCTGAAGAAGGGTCTCGACCCGAAACGTCGCCTATTTCCTTCGCTCCATAGATGCTGCCTCACACGCTGAGTTTCTCCAGCATTTTGTCTACCTTTGCTGTGTTTAATGGTGTGCCTGGAGGTGAAAGGCTTAGTTAATTTAGAGATACAGCACGGAAACAGGCCCATCGGGCCACCAATTCCGCAATGTGCAGTAATCACCGCCATTAACATTAGCCGACACGCACTAGGGACAATCTTTTTACATTTATACCAAACCAAGTAACCTCTTGGGAGTGTGGGAGGAAACTGAAGATCTTGGAGAAAACCCACGTGGTCACGCGGAGAACGTACATACTCCGTACAAACAGCACCCGCAGTCAGGATCAAACCCGGGTCTCTGGCACTGTAAGGTAGCAACTCTACCACTGTGCCACTGTGCCGCAACCATGCTACAAAGTTATAGTCAGCCTTACCAACCACATTGTTAATACTGCAACAAACTCTGAGACCATTTTGAACACTATTCTCTGTTTTGAATTTAATTATAATCTATAAGGGATGAGACTTGACTAAACTGTAATCTGTTTGAGCAAGTAACCACAATGTAGTTGGAACCAGCACAAATAGTTCAGATATAAATATCTCAAATAAAAACAACACAATTGTTTATTTTAGTTTAGTTTATTATCGTCACGTGAATCAAGGTGCAGTGCAAAACTTTTGCGTGCTATCCAGTCAAAGTAAAGACTATACATGATTACATTCAAACCGTCCACAATGCACAGAAAAAGGATAAAGGGTATAACATTGGATAAAGCCGGATAAATGATAAAGAAAGAACTGCAGATGCTGGAAAAATCGAAGGTAGTCTACCTCTGATTAATGATAGTTCAAAGGTCTCCATGGAGATCTGGACCACTTTGTAGCTGATGAGAGGACTGTTCAGTTGCTTGATAACAGCTGGGAAGAAACTATCCCCGAATCTGGAGAGATGTGTTTTCAAACTTCTATACCTTTTGCCTGATGGGAGAAGAGAAAGTGACTGGGATGAGACTGGTCCTACATTATGCTGGTGGTCTTGCCGAAGCAGCGTGAAGTGTAGTTTGAGTCGTTAGAAGGAAGGTTGGTTTGTGTGATTGTCTGGGCAATGTCTGCAACTTTCATCAATTTCTTGTGGTCTTGGATGAAGCTGTTCCCAAACCAGGCTGCGATGCATCCCAATAAAATGCTTTCTATGGTGCATTTGGAGAAGTTGTTGAGGGTTGTTGGGGGCATGCTGAACTTCCTATGCTTTCTCAGGAAGTACAATTGTTAGTGGATGAATAAAGTGCTTGATTGATTGATTGATTGATTGGCTATAGCTTCAATGTGGCTGGTCGAGGACAAATTGCTGGTGATATTTAGCCCAACTTGTCTATGTCACCCTAGATGCCCCTAGAAGCTAGTCCCATTTGCCTGCGTTTGGCCCATGTCCCTCTAAATCTTTCCAATACACATGCCCGTCTAAGTGTTTTTAAAATGTGGCCATTGTATCTCCCTCCTCTGCTCAATGTACCCACCATCCTGAGTGTGAATGGTACCCCTCAGATGCTTATTAATTCTTGTTCCTTTCACCTTAAACATAGGCCCTTTTATTTTTGATCCCCTATCCTGGGTAAAAGACTCAGTGCATTCAACTTATTTATTCCCCTGATGATTTTATACTATGGCGAGTGAATAAGCGAACCATGTGTGGTGAACCAAAGAGGTCTTTATTGTTGAAATAAAGAGAACAACACACACGCGGATGGGGGAAGGCTGACCCAGGGCTCAATACTTATACTAGGGCACACCCCTAAACCTCGTGACAACACTTTCCCGCCATTACCCAGTCACATGACCCTACCCCCGACTGCCGAGGGTTCGCATAGTAAGTGGCCTAACCGGGTGGTGCCACAGGGCCCCCCCCCCCCAAGAACCAGAGGTACGAAACCGAAAGGGTAGATGACCAACAGTGATTGGACCCAGAGGAAATCTGCACCCAGCAACGGCTGGGAAACGTCAGCCACCGTAAAAGTCCAGATAAAATGACATGGGCAAAAGATGAGTGGGATCGTGCAAACTCCACACGTCCGTTTGGAGCTGCCGTTGACTGCAGTCAGCGAAGGCCCCCGCTTGCCAGAATGAGTGTCGACTCCCGACGGGGGTAAAACACTAACCTCCGCGCCCGTATCAACAAGGAACCGTCGTTCCGCGTGTCGATCCCAAGCGTAGAGGCCGGCCCTGGCATTTCCCGGATACGAGCAGGGCGGGTGGCACTGACAGGCTGCGGGATCCCAGCGCTGGTGGTGGTAACACCACTTCCCCTTACCGGGGTCGTTCGGGACAGGTGGCGCAGCTGAGCTCCCAGTGGACACAGGACCTGGTTTCAGGGCCCTCCAAGGCACCACCAATACATGATCCCTCTGCTGCTTGGCTTGCCGCTGCTCGTCCACACGCTCCACTAGCAGCAGGGAGTCTGCGAAATCCTCACCGGCGAGCAGCAGGCGGATGTGGTCCAGCATCTGCTACAAGAAGGCACGCTCGAAGAGCAGACAGGGCCGATGCCCGCCCATGAGGGCGAGCATCTCGCTCATGAGCTCCGACGGCTTGCGATCGCCTAGGCCACCCATATGCATAAACCGCGCTGCACGGTCCAGGCGGTTGAGCCCAAACGTCCGCAAGGCCCTCGTATTTGTCCTGATCCGGTGGCATGCTTAGGTAAGGGACCAGGCTAGGACGGCCAGGAACATCGGGCCTCCGTTGAGGCAACAGCGGTGGCCTTAATAGGCCTGACTTTTGGGAGAACTGGGGTTGGGGACTGGACTTTTGTGCCTTCCCCCACAGTGGTAACCACTGTGGGGGGATGATTTTTCTGTGTGTAAGGTACTTTGTTAGTCTGTGTCCAAGATGGCTGTCGGAAGAGAGAGTGGACGCTGGCGCGCTTTAGCTCCCGCTGCCTTCTCTTCACATTGTGTTTTTTTTGATTTTTTGATTTTGTGTCTTTGGAGCGATTTCTATCTTTAATTTGTGTATTGATGATGTCCTTATTATTTATTTTTCTCCGACTATATGTTTTTTTTCTCTTCTGTTTAATCTTTGTAAGGTGACCTTGAGATTTGAAAGGCGCCCGAAAATAAAATGTATTATTATTATGTCTCTGATCCAAAGTGCCGACCTCATAGTAGTATCGGTTGTCATCAGCCTCGGCTTGTTGGAACCATACCTGGGGCTGCGATGTCCAGAACACGGGCAGCTTCAGGGAGACCGCATTCTGATGAGCTGGATTGTCAGCGACCTCGGGCTGTTGAGGTTGATCGTTGACTGCAAACGTTATTGAAATCCAAAATGACCGTTTTGGATCGTCGGGGTCACCATTATGGCGGGCGAATAAACGAACCACGTGTGGTGAATCAAAGAGGTCTTTATTGTTGAAATAAAGAGAACAACACACACGTGAATGGGGGAAGGCTGACCCAGGGCTCAATAGATACTAGGGCACATCCCTAAACCCCATGAAAACTCCTTCCCGCCATTACCCAGTCACGTGACCCTACTCCCGACTGCCGAGGGTTTGCATAATAAGTGGCCTAACCACCGGCTGGCGCCACAATATACCTCTATAAGATCACCCCTCAGTCTCGAGCACTCAAAGGAATAAAATCCTAGCCTGCCCAACATAATTCTTCCACCAGGTGGCGCCCGTAATGGTTGCCTCACCAGCAGTCTGTCTTGTCCCTTCTCTGTTTTTATTATTTTAAGTATGTCTTCAATATTTGCTTTAATGTCTCATGGTATGTTTTATGTGGGGGGGAGGGGGGGCGTGTGGGGTGGGATTGGGGGAAACTTTTTCCAGTCACTTACCTTGGCGGAGATGCAAATTTTCTCCATGTCGCATGTCCGCTTCCCCACTGCGGCCTACAACATGGAGTGGTGCGGCCTTTCCTGGAGATCGGCCCGGAGCTTCAAGCCGCGGGTGCGGCGTGGATTTACCATTGCGGAGCCTGGGATCTTTAGCTGAGGATCGCCAGTGTTGGAGCTCCGACTGCGGGGCCTGTGGACTTTAACCGTGAAGCAGCTGTCTCCGGTAAAAAGCGGCCAACTCGGGAGCTCCATGCCGCGGAGTGTTCCGATCCGTCCCGACGCCGGAGTTTCGATCATCCCGACGAGAGGGCTTGAACAGCGGACAGTCGGCAATGGCCCCGTTCAAAGGCCCCGACCACAGGTGAACAAAGGATGACTGAACTTTATTGCCTTCCATCACAGTGAGGAATGTTGATTCCACTGTGGTGGATGTTTATGTTGAACTTTATTTTATGTGCTGTGTGTATTTTTGCTTTTTACTTAGTATGGCTGTATGGTAACTCAATTTCACTGTACCTTAATTGGTACATGTGACAATTAAATTGAATCTTAATTCTAATAGCTGCTAGGCACCATTGGCAAGACAAAGGAAACAGAGCTGAATGGCTTTAATATCTCCCAGCTGCAACACTCTTGTAGAATTTTGTGAATATTCTTACTGATTGTGAAGTGATGTTTGCAACTTGCAAACAAAAATATAAATATAAATGTGAGGAAATTTTCACGGGATACTTATGGAACTAATCATTGAGCTGTTAGACATATTGGCCTAGAAATCACTTGGACAGTGCTGTTTATTTCAATGCTGTTCAATTGAGTATGTACTTGTATGCAATTGACCATGGAATGAAATGCAATAACAACCATGACTGGATCATTTAACATCAGTCCTGAAATCTGACTGAGCATTTTCTGGCATGGGTGCTTCTGATGAAGACACACATTACATTATATAATTTCCCATGCAGAGCTTGTTATCGAGCAATATTTGGGAAATTGGGTCAAATTGGTCTGGGAGCAACCATCATTGAGCATTCCTAGGATAATTAGGTCTTCGCAGAGCAGCACTGGATGCATCCCCACAAAGGCTTCACTGGTTTCTTTTAGCATAGTCATAGAGTTGTACAGCATGGAAACAGGCCTTTCAGCCCAACTTGCCACGCTGATCAACATGCCCCATCTGCACTAGTCCCACCTGCCTGTGTTTAGCCCATATCCTTTTAAACCTAAGATAGACACAACATGCTGGAGTAATTCAGTGGGACAGGCAGCATCTCTGGAGAGGAGGAATTGGTCAAGACCCTTCTTCAGACTTAGAGTCAGGGGAAAAGGAAACAAGATATGGAAGGATACAAAGAACATGTACGGTGTGAAAAGAACATATAAGAGCTATAGATGATCAAGGCAATTTACAATGGTTCATTATTGACAATGAGGCACACAAACAGTAAAATTAGGACAGTGAAACTCGAAGGAGAACTAGGGTGGAGGAGGGACAGGGAGAGAAGTAATGCAAGCAGTACTTGGTTCGAGAAATCAATATTCATACAGCTGGATTGTAAGGTGCCCAAGTGAAATATGTGCTATTCCTCCAATTTGTGTTTGGCCTCACTCTGACAGTGGATGAGGCCCAGGACAGAAAGGTCAGTATGGGAATGGGAGGGGGAGTTAAAGTGTTTAGCAACCGGGAGATCTCATAGGTCCAGGCAGATGGAGCAAAACTGTTTCTCCCATTCCCAAACTGACCTTTCGGTCTTGGGCCTCCTCCACTTCAGCATCTGTCAAAGGAGATGGGTCTGACCTGATGCAGTGCTGTTGGTGTTTCAGCAACCCTGAAAGCAATGAAATGAAGGTGGCATTTCAATATCAGTAAGAATTTGAAAAGCAAACTCTGGGAAAGAGATTTACATGAAGCAAGAGGTGAGGTAAGGTGAGAATAAAATGGAAGAGGGAGCAGAAAATGTCTCTTCCTGATATCCATATTGATGTCAATATGATACATGCATTAAACATTTTAAAGCAAACTATCGATCAGATTTATCAATAGAAGTTCACATTTGCTTGTTTCTCATACATGAAAGCAAGGGAAAATCTCAACAGTTTGGCCACAGTCTTTACATGTGGGCATGTCATTGAGCATACTGCATGGTAATGGGCCTTTTGGCCCTACTTGCCCATTCCAACTAAGATGCCCCATCTACACTAGTCCCATCTGCCTGCATTTGGTCCATATCCTTCTAAACCTTTCCTATCCATGTACCTGTTCAGATGCCTTTTAAATGTTGCAAGGTATATAGTTCCTCACTGAAGTATTACAGTAACTATATATCTTGTATGCAGGGCCTTCGTGGATTGTCATACATTTAACCCAGCCACGGTTAATGCAGCTAGTCAGTGTTGTTCATGCTTTGTCCCTGTTCAATGATCATTGCCATCAGTGTTGATGATAAAACAAATCCCCAATGACTGGCCAGGATCTCTGTTTATTGTTAATAAGCCCATCAGTGTTAGGAGATGCGAATATGACGGCAACCTGGAATAATGGATTAGCAAGGTTTCAAGGTCACCTTATTGTCACATGTACCAATTAAGGTACAGTGGAATTTGAGTCGCCATACACGCATACACACCCATACATACGCCCATACATACGCCCACATGCAATTACATAATGGCCATCTTTTGAAGAGGCTTCCAGTTTATACTCCAGAGTAAGCTCAGTGATTTGAATCCGAACAAAGTATTTAACTATTTTACGATTCCTAAGCCGATGGAGAAGGAGAACACAGACTATCTTGTCACAATCTTAAAAGCAAAGGTTGCTTTCTGGCAATAACTATTGCTATTATGTATTCTACCTTCACTGCGTTATGCCTTGCTAGATTTCTTCCTTTCCTAAAAAAAATGATATCTTTAGGAATAACCGTTATTAATCCTTTGATTTATTAATGAATAGTTTTAAGGCTGATAATAAATTTGTCTTTTAAAACAGTCAATTAAAACATTTTATCAGGTAATTCACTCTGCAAAGGTTATTAACCCAATCATGTACTTTAGATTTTAGACTTTAGAGATAAAGCACGGAAACAGGCCCTTCGGTCCATCAAGTCCACACAGATCTAAATCTCATTGCACTTACTAAATCTCGTTGCACTTACTAAATCTCGTTGCACTTTACTAAATCTCGTTGCACTGATGTGCAATGACAATAAAATATATTATTATTAAAACGCATCCCACTCACGAGGGACAATTTACAATTTTTTCCGAAGACAATTAACTTACAAACCTGTACGTCTTTGGAGTGTGGGAGGAAACCAGAGCACCTGGAGAAAACCCACTCAGTCACAGGAAGAACGTACAAATTCCATACAGGCAGCACCCATAGTCAGGATCAAACCCAGGTCTCTGGCATTGTAACTCTACTGCTGCGCCACTGTGCTGCACCACTGTGCCACCCCAAACTCAAGCTGGAGGGTGCAATAATACAATGCCAGAAGGGTCTGTACAACACTCTAAGATTATGGGCAGAGACCAAGAAAGCGGTGATATACAGCAGCAAGAGAAAAATCATGTCCATGTTAATAACAATATTGTCTTTTCTGTGATTTATAATACTTCCCAATCTAAGTTGTTCCTGACTGATTTACATTCAAATTAGACCGGTAATTGTGTGATAATAATAGCGACATTGCTCAAACAAAATTATCATATGTTATATCATTCATCACTTTATTTAGTGTTAGGTTTATTATTGTCACATGTACCGGGGTACAATGAAAAACTTTTGTTAGCATGTTCTTCAATCAAATCACAGTAAACGTACTACTGCACATGGATACAATCAAGTCAAACTGAAGTACAAAAGGTAAAGCAAAGGGTAAGACACAGAGTGCAGTATTGTAACATAACAGTTCAAGAGAAAATGCCCAATGTCCGCAATGAGGTAGGTTGGAGAATGGAGCGGAGTCAGTCTGCCTCACGACAGGGGTAGGAGCTGTATAGTTTGATAGCCACAGGGAAGAAGGATCTCCTGTGGCGTTCTCTACTGCATCCTGGTGGAACCAGTCTGTTGCTGATAGTACTCCTCAGGTTGACCAGTGTGTCATGGAGGAGGTGAGCTGTATTGTCCAGGATGCTCCACAGTTTGAGGAGCATCTTCCACTCCAAGACCACCTCCCATGAATCCAACTCCGCCCCCAGGATGGAGCCAGCCTTCCTGATGAGTTTGTTAATCTTGCTGGTGTCTGCGGCCTTCACCCTGCTGCCCCAGCACACGGCAGCGAAGAAGATGGCACTGGCTACCACCGATTGCTAGAACATCTGCAGCATCTCATTGAAGATGTTGAAGGAGTGGAGTCTTCTCAAAAAGTACAGCCGACTCCGTCCCTTCTTGTACAGGTCCTCGACGATCCTAGACCAGCCCAGTTCACTGTCCAGGTACGCTCCAAGGTACTTGTACTCCTTGGTAAACTACACATCCACACCATTGATGGAGACAAGGGCCAGGGGTGTTCCTCTCCTCCTAAAGTCCACCATTAACTCCTTAGTCTTGTTGATGTTGAGCTGCAGGTGATTCAGCCTACGCCACTCAACAAAGTCATTGACTACATCTCTGTATTCAGCTTCCCTCCCCTCACTGATGCAGCCCACAATTGCAGAGTCATCCGAAAACTTCTGCAGGTGGCAGGAGTCCGAGTTCTATCTGAAATCTGAGGTGTAGATAGTGAACAGGGAGAGAGGAGCGTCCCCTGTGGGGCCCCTGTGTTGCTCACTACTATGTCCGAGATACAGTTCTGCAGCCTGTAATAAACAAGATGGACACTCCAAAGACTTTGATGGCGGTTATCAATTTTAAATCTCTGTGAGAAAGTGAGACCTTTATGTCCTTTAATATTTTTCAGCTCGGTCTTTACTGGATATGGTCAAGAAACCCATCAGTAGTGTAAGCAGGACTTGGTCTTAGTCTGGGTTACCTTCACTGATCTCAATCAAGGCGTTAGTAGAGCAATTTAATTTTACAAGGATGTTGCCAGGACTGGAGGGCTTGAGTTATAGGGAGGCTGGGTCACAATTCTTTGTAGCACAAAAGGATGAGGGGTGATCTTACAGAGGTGTACAAAATCTTGATAGGAATAGATTGGGTAAATGCATAGTCTCTTGCCCCGAGCAGGGGAATTTAGAGCCAGGGGCCATAAGTTTGGGTGAGGGGAGAAAGATTTAATAGGAACCTGAGGGGTAACTTTTCACACAAATGGTGGTTGGTGGGTGTATGGAACGAGCTGCCGGAGGAGGTGTAGTTGAGGCAGGTACTACTGCAACATTTAAGAAACATTTAGACAGATACATGGATAGGATAGGTTTAGAGGGGTATGGGCCAAACGCAGGCAGGTGGGACCAGTGTAGATAGGACATGTTGGTTGGTGTGGGCAAGTTGGGACAAAGGACCTGTTTGCTGTATGACTCTGAGTCCTTTTCATCCTCAACCAAGGGTGGAGGAAGAGTGGAGGGAGGTTTTTGCCAAGGGTTGTCTGGATGTTGTAGTTCTTCCACTGCTTCCCTGTCATCAGTGTCTGAGCTTGTACGATGTCTTGTCACATCATGAATTGAAAGTCTGCCAGTACCATGAACCTGTAACTACGATGAGACACTAGCTGGCACCTGCTCAGTCACCTGTAAATTTCTGATGTTAGAAAGGAACTAACTACCTTTCTGACTCCTGTCTGAGGTTCAGCTGTTAGTCAACAGCTACTCAGCACTGCTTGTGTTTAAATATGCATATGAGAATTAGACTTTCTCCTACAATCTCAAAGAAATATCATGTGGGCATAGCTGTCATGTTTCAATCTCTTGCTACCCATCCTCAGAGAGTTGGCTCACAGAATGGAACCAACCCCAGATGACTGAGGTCTGGAAGGACTAATTTTATGATCTCATCAATAGAAACAGGCATTACGATCGATCTGATCCTTCCACTGAAGGGGGAAGGAAAATACAAGAAGTGCATATCATTTTTGACCAAACCCTTCTGAAAACACGACTCGTGAAAAAAAGAAATCTGCAGATAAGTTGGAAATTGGAATATTCATATCCCAAATAAGCAGCAGTCCTATTTAATTTGAATGACTGTGGTTCAGTAAACATAGTATAATTTGGATTTCATTATATTTGTAGCAGTACCAATGCCTAATTTAATATTGGTTCAGTTGAATTTAGATTGACCATTACATTATTATAATACTGTCACTAGTTTTTTCCATTTAATCAAGGAACTGGCCCAGCCAAGCATCTGTACTTTATCAATGACTACAATCTTAAAATTTGGCTTATGTTCTAAAGAAACGCTAAGGATGTTGCCATCTGATTAATTAATCTCTGTGAGTACAGTGCAATTAATCGTTAACAACCACCCATTACAAGAAATGCCAAAGTCACTAAATAACAGACTCCAGTTATGTACTCGACAAAGTTCACCCGGGCTTATTAGTCCATTAGAATTTTTTAAGGAATATTGTAGTTTTGGGTTGCGGAATGGAAGTTGCAGTCATGAGGTTACAAGTTAATTGCAGGTGAAGAAAACCATTCAGCCAAATTAACTCATCCATCGTGAGATAGTCTTGAATCTTTACATCAGAGCACCCACTCTTTTCTCTAATGAGTCCTGAAATTTTAGTTCTTCTCTTTTATTTGAGATTCATTAAATACGCTGGCAACATTTTTATGTGAACTGACATTAGTCCCAAATCTGTCATTGCTAGTTTAATGCTACAATCTCGTAGACTTCTGTAACAGTTCTGGTTTAAGTGAGGGACACAAGGAACTGCAGATGACAATAGACAATAGGTGCAGAAGAAGGCCATTCGGCCCTTCGAGCCATTCACTGTGACCATGGCTGATTATCCACAATCAGTACCCCGTTCCAGCCTTCTCCCCATATTCCTTGACTCCGCTATCTTTAAGAACACTATCTAACACTCTCTTGAAAGCATCCAGAGAATTGGTCTCCACTGCCTTCTGAGGCAGAGAATTCCACAGATTCACAATCCTCTGGGTGAAAAAGTATTTCCTCATCTCCATTCTAAATGGCCTAACACTTATTCTTAAACTGTGGCCCCTGGTTCTGAACTCCCCTAACATCGGGAACATGTTTCCTGCCTCTAGCATGTCGAACCCCTTAAATAATCTTATATGTTTCAATAACACTTCCTCTCATCCTTCTAAATTCCAGTGTATACAAGCCCAGTCACTCCATTCTATCAACATATACAGTCCCGCCATCCCGGGAATTAACCTCGTGAACCTACGCTGCACTCCCTCAATACTCAACTCCTCTTATTATGAAGGCCAACATGCCATTAGCTTTCTTCACTGCCTGCTGTACCTGCATGCTTACTTTCAGTGACTGATGAACAAGGACCCGCAGATTTTGTTGTACTTGCCCTTTTCCTAATTTGACACCATTCAGATAATAATCTGACCATTCAGATAATAATCTCACATTTATCCACATTAAACTGCACCTGCCATGTATCTGCCCTCTCACCCAACCTGTCCAAGTCACCCTGCATCCTCATAGCATCCTCCTCACAGTTCATACTGCCACCCAGCTTTGTGTCATCTGCAAATTTGCTAATGTTACTATTAATGTTACTATTAATCCCTTCATCTAAATCATTAATGTATATTGTAAATATCTACAGTTCCAGCACCCCACTAGTTATTGCCTGCCGTTCTGAAAGGGACCCGTTAATTCCTACTCTTTGTTTCCCGTCTGCCAACCAATTTTCTATCCATGTCAGTACCCTACCCCCAATACCATGTGCTCTAATTTTGCCCACTACTCTCCCATGTGGGACCTTATCAAATGCTTTCTGAAAGTTCAGCTACACTACATCCACTGGTTCTCCCTTGTCCATTTTCCCAGTCACATCCTCAAAAAATTCCAGAAGATTAGTCAAGCATGATTTCCCCTTCGTAAATCCATGCTGACTCGGACCGATTCTGTTACTGCTATCCAAATGTGCCGCTATTTCATCTTTTATAATTGACTCCAGCATCTTCCCCACCACCTATGCCAGGCTAACTAGTCTATAATTCCCTTTTTTCTCTCTCCCACCTTTCTTAAATAGTGGGATAACATTAGCTACCCTTCAATCCCAAGGAACTGATCCTGAATTTATAGAACATTGGAAAATAATCACCAATGCATCCACAATTTCTAGAGCCACTTCCTTAAGTACCCTGGGATGCAGATAATCAGGCCCTGGGGATTTATCAGTCTTCAGTCCCATCAGTCTACCCAACACCATTTTCTACCTAATGTGAATTTCCTTCAGTTCCTCCGTCACCCTAGGTCCTCTTGTCACCAGTACACCTGGGAGATTGTTTATATCTTCCTTAGTGAAGACAGATTCAAGGTACCTGTTCAACTCGTCTGCCATTCCCTTGTTCCCCATAATAAATTCACCTGTTTCTGTCTACAAAGGTCCAACTTTGGACTTAACTAATTTTACCTTTTCACATACCTAAAGAAGCTTTTACTATCCTCCTTTATATTCTTGGCTGGCTTACCTTCGTACCTCATCTTTTCTCCTCGTATTGCCTTTTTAGTTATCTCCTGTTGCTCTTTAAATGTTTTCCAATCCTCTGGCTTCCCACTCATCTTTGCTATGTTATACATCTTCTCTTTTATTTTTTACTGTTCTTGACTTCCCTTGTCAGCCACGGTTGTCTCTTACTCCGCTTAGAATATTTATTCCTCTTTTGAATGAAGTGATCCTGCACCTTCTGTATTATTCCCAGAAATACCTGCCATTGTTGTTCCACTGTCATCCCTGCTAGGGCATCTTTCCAGTCAACTTTGGCAAGCTCCTCCCTCATGGCTCCATAATCCTCTTTGCTCAACTGTAATACTGACCCTTCCGATTTCCTCCCTCAAATTGTAGATTAAAACTTATCATATTATGGTCACTACCTCCTAATGGCTCTTTTACCTCGAGTTCCCTTTTCAAATCCGGTTCATTACATAACACTAAATCCAAAATTGCCTTCTCCCTGGTCGGCTCCAGTACAAGCTGCTCTAAGAATCCATCTCGGAGGCACGCCACAAACTCCCTTTCTTGGTGTCCAGTACCAACCTGATATTCCCAGTCTACCTGCATGTTGAAATCTCCCAAAGCAGCCATAGCATTACCTTTGCGACATGCCAATTTTAACTCTTGATTCAACTTGCACCCTATATCCAGGCTACTGTTTGGGGCTCTACCCATACTGACTCTACATCTCCTGATTCTATGTCACACCTTGCAAGGGACTGAATTTCTTTCCTTACCAACAGAGCTACCCCACCCCCTCTGCCCACCTGTCTATCTTTTCAATAGGACGTATACCCCTGAATATTCAGTTCCCAGCCCTGCTCCTCTTGCAGCCATGTCGCTGTAATTCACACAACATCTAAAGGGCCTGTCCCACCTTCTCGACCTAATTCACGACCTCTGCCGAGTTTGCCCTTGACTCGTACTCGCAGCATGGTCGTCACGAGATCGTAGGAGGTCGTAGGAGGTCTTAGGTACATCGTAGCAGGCCATGATGCTAGTCATAGGTACTCGTGTCATCAAATAGGTCGGGGTGTATTTCTAGCATGATGAAAAATGTCCACGAGTAAAAAAGGTCGTGAAAGTGGGACAAGCCCTTTACTTGCCAATTTCTAACTGAGCATCAAGCTCATCCACTTTACTTCTTATGCTTCGTGCATTCATATGTAATACTTTTAATCCATTACTCCCCTCACCTTTCACATCGATTCCTATTTCACTTGGCTATACTCTCCTATCCCTGCCTGAGCATTCTGCCCTGTTAATTCTTTCTTAACCCGAAAAGTCTTTCTTAACTTTTCTTTTTCTCTCTTTCCCTTTAACTCCATCCTTGTATTTCCAGTTTGTCTCCTCCCCCCCACTATTTAGTTTAAACCCACCCGTGTAGCAGTGGCAAACCTGCCAGCCAGAATGCTGGTTCCCCCGCCTGTTAAGGTGCAACCCGTCCCTTTTGTACAATTCACCCTTACCCCAAAACAGATCCCAGTGGTCTAAGAATCTAAATCCCTCCTTCCCGCACCAGCTCCTCAGCCACACATTCATGCTGGAACCTCGAGCAAATACCAAGTGCTGGAGGAACTCAACAGGCCGGATCAAGTAATACTGTACATGATAGGGTGGCACGGTGGCACAGGGGTAGAGTTGCTGCTTTCCAGCGCCAGAGACCTGGGTTCGATCCTGACAACAGGAGCTGTCTGTATGGAGTTTCTACGTGCTCCCCGCGACTTGCAAGGGTTATAGACAATAGACAATAAACAATAGGTGCAGGAGTAGGCCATTCAGCCCTTCAAGCCAGCACCACCATTCAATGTGATCATGGCTGATCATCCGTAATCAGTACCCTGTTCCTGTCTTCTCCCATATCCTCTGACTCCGCTATCTTTAAGAGCCCTATCTAGCTCTCTCTTGAAATTATCCAGCGAACCGGCCTCCACCGCCCTCTGAGGCAGAGAATTCCACAGACTCACAACTCTCTATGTGAAAAAGTGTTTCCTCATCTCTGTTCTCAATGGCTTACCTCTTATTCGTAAACTGCAGTCCCTGGTTCTGGACTCCCTCAACATCGCGAACATGTTTCCTGCCTCCAGCGTGTTCAAACCTTTAATAATCTTATATGTTTCAATAAGATCCCCTCTCATCCTTCTAAATTCCAGAGTATACAAGCCCAACCGCTCCATTCTCTCAGCATATGACAGTCCCGCCACCCCGGGAATTAACCTTGTGAACCTACGCTGCACTCCCTCAATAGCAAGAATGTCCTTCCTCAAATTTGGAGACCAAAACTGCACACAATACTCCAGGTGTGGTCTCACTAGGGCCCTGTACAACTGCAGGACCTCTTTGCTCCTATACTCGACTCCTCTTGTTATGAAGGCTTTCTTCACTGCCCGCTGTACCTGACTTTAATTGACTGATGAACAAGAACCCCCAGATCCTGTTGTACTTCCCCTTTTCCCAACTAGACACCATTTAGATAATAATCTGCCTTTCTGTTTTTGCTACCTAAGTGGATAACCTCACATTTATCCACATTAAACTGCATCTGCCATGCATCTGCCCACTCACCCAACCTGTCCAAGTCACCCTGCATTCTCATAGAATTCTCCTCACGGTTCACACTGCCACCCAGCTTTGTGTCATCTGCAAATTTGCTAATGTTTCTTGTGATCCCTATATCTAAGTCATTAATATATATTGTAAATAGCTGTGGTCCCAGCACCAAGCCTTGCGATACCCAACTCATCACTGCCTGCCATTCTGAAAGGGACCCGTTAATCCCTGCTCTTTGTTTCCTGTCCGCCAACCAATTTTCTATCCATGTCAGCACTCTACCCCCAATACCATATGCCCTAATTTTGCCCACTAATCTCCTATGTGAGACCTTATCAAATGCTTTCTCAAAGTCCAGGTACACTACATCCACTGGCTCTCCCTTGTCCATTGTCCTAGTTACATCCTCAAAAAAATCCAGAAGATTAGTCAAGCATGATTTCCCCTTCGTAAATCCATGCTGACTCAGACCGGTCCTGTTACTGCTATTCAAATTTGTCGCTATTTCATCTTTTATGATTGACTCCAGCATCTTCCCCACCACCGATGTCAGGCCAACTGGTCTATAATTCCCTGTTTTCTCTCTCCCGCCTTTCTTAAAAAGTGGGATAACATTAGCTACCCTCCAATCCACAGGAACTGATCCTGAATCTATAGAACATTGGAAACTGATCACCAGGTGCTCCATTTTTTTAATGACAATGTGCAAGTTTCCCAGTTAGATTATATTCTACACTCTGTGTTTTTGTTCATCTTTTCCAAGAGATGTCCAAGTACTGATTCATCAGATGAGGGAAGAGGTTGGGTGGTCTTCACCAGGAGATTTCCTTGTCCACCTACCCCCTGATGACATGACTGCTATATTGCTGGTGCTACCTCCCATCAGCTATCAAGATAAGGCATGAAAAAAAAAGATTTACTTTAGACTTGAGAGATACAGTGCAGAAAAAGGCCATTTGGCCCACCTCATCTCCACTGATTCTGCCTGCCCACATTTGGACTATTTCCTCTTAGCCACAGCCCCTGAATGTGGTGAAAGGGGGACTCGGGGTCATCAACTTCCTGACATGATTCTTTGAAAACAATGGTGTTCAATTGTCACTTATCTAGTCAGTGTATAAACAGCACCAATTTGGCATGTCCCCTTGTATTAGTAGGAAAAGCTTTGTAAGATCGATTGGGCTGTGTATTTGAATGTAATACCTCTACTGAAGCTGATTACCCACAACTGACAAATCCATGCCACTGTAGTTCATGCTATAGGAGCAGAATGAAGCCATTTGGCCCCTCAGGCCTACTCCGCCATTCAGTTATGGCTGATCTATCTTTTCCTTCTCAACCCTATTCTCCTGCCTTCTCCCCACCACCATTGACACCCGTATTAATCAGGAATGTGTCAATCTCTGCCTTCAAAACATCCTTTTTGAGTTTGACCTTTTTTTTGAACCACAGTTTAGGTTACAGAGTTCAACATTGTTTTTACCATTACTGATTATTGCAAGGGGGGATAAATACAAATTCTAGGACATTATCAGTCAGTTATTTAGAATTAAGGTGCAACCCCCCATATCCTGAATACTGCATTGGTCGCCCCATTACCCTGGTATTGGTCTCATTATTTGAGGGAGGATGTTCATGTGTTGGGAGCAGATCAGAAACATTTACTTTGGACTACAATCTAGTTTGAATGTTTTGTGATCCACATGAATCAAGGCATTGTGAGCAATATGAACTTCGTTTAATTCAGAAATAAAGCACGGAAACAAGCCCTTCAGCCCACCGAGTCCGCGCCGACCAGCGATCACCCCGTACACTAGCATTAACCTACACACGAGGGACAATTTACAATTTTCACAGGTAAGTAAGTGATGGTCTTGGCATCATGTTCGGCACAGACATAATGGGCTGAAGGACATGTTCTTGTGCTGTACTGTTCAATGCTCTAATGCAAATTATTGATGCTTGACCACATGTCTGGAAATCACATCGGTGAGACCAAACGTGGACTCGGCAACTGTTTTGCTGCACATTTACACTCGGTCTGCCGAGGCCTACGGGATCTTCCGGTTGCCAACCATTTCAACTCTCCTTTCCATTCCCATGCTGACCTTTTTGTCCTGAGCCTCCTCCATTGCCGGCGTGAGGTCACAAGCAATTTGGAATGAACAGCACCTCATGTTTCACATGGGTAGTTTACAAACCAGAGGCATATACATTGAATTATCTAATCTTAAGTAATTTAATCTTACACTCCCCTTGCCAGACCCTCCCTCCTTGCCCCCCTCCTCCCGAGTTATTTTACCACAGATCTCCACATTGTTTCCCTCTTGAAGTCACCACTTCCCTGGCCAACAATGGACCCACCTGCCTGAGGTCATTTGTGGCTGGTTCTGATGGTCCTGGTATTTTCTCACTTCCAGCTCTTCACCTCCTTCCCCCCCCCCCACCCTCCTCCCCCCATCCCCTATTTTCAATCTGAAGACTCTACGACTCTAAGGGTCCCAATCTGAAACATCATCTATTCTTTTTCTCCAAAGATGCTTCCTGACCTGTTGTGTTACTCCAGCACTTTGTGTCTATGTCTTGTACTGTGTAAATTCCCTTTTATAAGTATGTACGAGAATGAATGACTGCAGAGGTGGAGGGAGCAAGAAGATGAGAGCTCCATTCCTCTCTGCAGTAGACGCCTCTGACATTTATGATTGCATTAAAAGTTGGTCTGAAAGAAAGGCTTCCATCTCTATAAGCATCTTTTGTGTCTTCAGGCCATAACAAATTTCTAGCAGACAGTCATATCTATGAACCATTATCACTGCAGTAATGTAGGGGAAAATAAAGCAGTCCAATTTCACAGCAAATTCTCACAAAAAGTGATATGTTTATGAGCAATTAATCTATTTTATGATTATTGCAAAGTAATAGGTATTGTTGAGGACATTCCCATACTTTTCTTCAAAGTAGTCATGATGGAATGTTCCTTTTGTTGGTCTGAGATGGCAGGCAGGTTGTCACTAACTTTTCATTCACAAAGATGACTCCACCAACAGTGAGTACTCTCTGTCAGAACTGCGTTGAAATATCTACCCAGGATTTTCTGTTTAAGTCCCTGCTGCTGAACTCAATCACACAAGCACCCAACTCAAGAGTGCTGCAAGTCGGTCACTGTGCCGAGCAATATAAGGATATCCCATGTACAATGTAAGGGTACAGAGAAGATTTACGAGGATGTTGCCAGGACTTGAGGGTACTAGTTATTGGGAGAGATTTAGCAGGCTGGGACTCTATTCCTTGGAGTGCAGAAGAATAAGAGGTGATTTTATAGAGGTGTATAAAATCATGAGAGGAATAGATTGGGTAGATGCACAGTGTCTCTTGTCCAGAGTAGGGGAATTGAGAACCAGAGGACATAAGTTTAAGGTGAAGGGGGAAAGATTTAAAAGAAATCTGAGCTGTAACCTTTTCACATAATAGGTGGTGGGTGTATAGAACGAGCTGCCAGAGGAGGTAGTTGAGGCAGGGACTATTGCAATGTTTAGGAAACAATTAGACAGGTACATGGATAGGACAGGTTTAGAGGGAATAGGTCAAAAGTGGGATTAGTGTCGATGGGACATGTTGGTCGGTGTGGGCAAGTTGGGCTGAAGGGCCTGTTTCCAAGCTGTATGACTCTATCTGATCATTGGTAGCTATCTGCTAAATCACTGCTTTAATCTTTCATGGCAACCAGTAATTTACCTTGGGTTTAAGTTGGCAAGAAGTAAATTAAATAAATATTTTCCATTTTTCTTTCCAATATTTTACTTTTCCTTCAACCACTATCAAGGAGAGCACAACAGACCACAGGTTAGGGGGGAAATGTTGAATGGCCAACTCAACCTCATTGAGAAACGTCTTTTCTCTTTGTGTTTTACATTTTCCCATTAATTAATATAGCGCTGTTGATAAAGTGAAAGGGGCTGAGAGTTTCCCCCTGCTATTTATACCAATTTGCTGAAAACATTTCCCGCAGCTTCATTTAAATCCTTCCTTTAGCATTTTATTTCAGACTCTACTTCCTAATAACAGGATTTTTGCTTTTGACACTCCGTCATGCCTTAACCCTTTGCCCTAACTACAAAAGAAATGCTTCCATTGAATTGAACGGCTGGGTGGTGAAAGAAGTCTACCAGTGAGAGCAAAGGTTTAAATACTGCTCATTTGTAAATGTTGGTGCAGGGGAGGGTGGGGGTGGGGGTGGGGGCAGCTTTATTTCTCCAGTGAAGGCTCAGAAGTAATTCCATTCATCTTCCTAAATAACATAACCAGTCTGGTTGAGAGTAGGAGAGAGAGGCACAATGAATTACTGTTAGTCTCCTCACTGAATAAACTGAGTTAACGTATGGAGGAGCCAAATATCTGACAACAAATATGTTGCATCAGCAACTAAATGTGACCATGGAAACAAACAGAGGGGAAAGCAATGAGGACATTGTGAGTGCTAAGTCATAACCAACGCATCGAAATAGTTCATAAAACCTGCGGCACTGATTATGGGGTTAAAGGTTTAATTGTATTCAATGTTATTTTGAGAAAACCTCTCTTTGCCTTTTTACATGGCAGGAGAAGTTGGTGGGCGGGCGTATATGTTTGTGATGGTGGGGGTTGGGAGATCTGAGCCGGGCGGGGAGTGGGGAGGGAGGAGGTGGTGGGGAGGGGGGGGGGGGCAGGGGGGTTGGTGGGGGGGGGGAGAGTGGAATTCAAGCATTATCTAATTGTGCTCTGGCCACACTGTAGGTGTTGTGGGAGCAGCTGGTCTATGTTCTCACTTGTGATGGCAAAGGCCCACCAGAACACTGTAATTGCTGTTCCACTCACTTCCTGAAGCAGTTGGCAGCCAGTGGCAGTCAGCAGGGAACAGGCAGGGTGGAAGGGGAACCAATCAGCCATGCTACAATTTACATCTGATTGATGAAGGTATGAAGAATGTGGAAACTACCAATTAGATGCATATCTCCTGAGTAACCTACAACATAGGCTCTTTCTTACTCTTATCCTAAATCCATAGATTGTCACAGATCTAAAGGGGAGGAGGGGGGGGAGAAACAGTTTTGTTTCCACTTTCTAAAATGCAGCAGCACTTGAATGTTGCAGGCACTGCCTGTCTTAGTTTCATTTACACAGCAATAACTAATAACTAAAGGCTGTTTTTTTTGGTCAAATTTAAGCCTGGGAAATATTGACAGCGAAGGCATTTCATTGCTAATGGTGCTTACATATTTTTGGAGAAAGGCTGAGTTTCAGAAATGTAATGAATAGGTTTAGATGAGTTAATTAAATCAAAGAATTTTGCATGGAGGTGGAATGCGGGCCAGCAATAAAGGAAAATATTTTTTTGGTGCATTTATTTTTGGAGCCTAAGACCTGATTACAGTGTGAAACAACTCCATAAGAATCCTTTGTTAATGCTTTAAGCGTCCGTGTCTGCATCGCCCAGCAGCTCTACAAAGTCATCCTTGCCCCTGACCACATTGTTAAATTGTGCATGCAAAATGGCTTCAGGATATTCTGCCCATATTCCAGCAGGTTATTGAGGAAACTTGCCAGTACTCAACGTCTTGTTTGTGTATTTTTAAGAGTAGGAAATTCAAAGGTCAACAGTTGCCAGTAGGACTTTAATTTAGTAACCACCACTTTTTTCCCCAAGCTCTGTAACTTGCATTAGACGCGATCCTTATCTTCTGTACTCTTTCATTTTTAACTGTCGCCTGGTAACAACTTCCAGTCCTGACAAATACTTGTTAAGGCTATTCACTGGCATTACCTTTTCTAATCAGTTCCATTTCTCATTCAATTTTACAAATTGTTGACCGTCAGAATTGCAAATATCATTTTTATTGACGTTTGCTGAATTGTTCACTTTTATTCCCTGCGCTTTGAACAGTAATCAGTATAATGTAGGTTTAGAACCTGCAATGGGGAGGAGCAGTATGTGCAGAGGGTGGGAGTGGGATACCGTGTTGTACCCCCACCCACACTTCACTAATAATTCGGCATGTTAAATATGCAAGCTAACGCACATATGTGCACAATATGTGCGTGTCTAATGTGCCCCGGCAATAGCAGTCAAATACAAATCCTGTGCATATTTTGAGCAGCAGGCTAGCTTTCATTCCAAGCAGTACACTTTTATGGCACACAAATGATGGAAATGCACATCAGGACTATGAACATTTAAAAGGAGCACAGTGTTTTACAGACCCTTGAAGAAGAAAAAAAACAGCATCAAATAAGACAATTTAATTTTATTTCAATCCAGATTAGTTGGATTTCTTAGCAAAAAGGGATGGCAAAGTGTCTGTATATTTAACTGCAGGAAATCAGAAATGTAGTGGTCTTAATATCTGAATGACCTGCCAATGAAATTACAAAACCTTTCTTTCAATATTTGAATGATACAAATATTTAGGCGCGTCTATCACTTTTATTCGAATGAAAAAATAAACTTGCTGTGAAGGAAGGTTTCTACGATAGTTAGAACTACCAAAAAGGTAAATGAAGTTGTAAAACCAGAACATTCTTGCCCCTTTTGAGTTCTAATTGATTAAACCCCCTCCTGGTGATTTGCATTCATTTGAAATCCTCTTACAAGCAAAATGTAGCGTAAAAATCCTGATACGAGCAAATAACTATCTTATAATGCCCAGTACCTATTCAGCTTTCTGAAAAACATTTTTGAAAAAATATTCTAATTTGAGTAATATTTTTATGATGCTCAGGCTCAGATGTAAGATTGCTGAATGAATGATTAAATGAGTAATGGTCAAAGATGTATGAATTGGTTGTGTTTGCTGGCACTTCCAGAAATTTTGACCAGAAGAATAATATTACTTTGTAGCACAATTATGATTTTTTTTCCCTTATCATTGAAATGCAATATTAATTTCAACAAAAATATGAAGTGACTTATTTGGGAATATTTTTCTTAACGCAGCTGTCAGAGTTGATCAGGTTTTACACAGCATAATATGCATACAGTATGTAATTCAGCGCCATGTATTTGATACTACAGTGATTATTGGTTTAAAAAGCTATAAGCAAGCATGAAAAAATACATTTATCACACAACATGGAAACACAGTCAAAGATGAGGGAAATTTGTTCTTGGCCTGTTCTGCATGATTTGATTTTCGAGTTGGAGCATGCATGTAATGTACATTAGCATTTACATCCTTATAACTAAAGCTCCCTTGCTGTAGTCACACACTGGAAGTACCTCAGTTTATGAAAGTTTAACAAAAGACAGAGGTAAAATGGGGTGACTGTGTTTACATTGGGGAAACACTGCTTTTTTCTTGTATGCTTACTGATAAATAGCCTGCATCGTGTACAGTAGGTTTCCACACCAGGCTGGTGCTTATTTGCTCTACAACATCACGTATCGTATTTCCCATTAATCTCACAGTCTGACAGTGCAAAATTGCTGGCATAGCTGATGAAATTCTGAAGTATGGTCTCACGTGTGATTTATTAACGACCTCATGCATGCAGGGTTGGATGGGTCATTGTTTGCAGCCAGTTGCTGCCACTACTGCAAGAGAATAACCCTTAGCATAAATAGATGAAGATAGTGGAGACAGTTCACAATGTATGAAAAGCCAAATCACCTGTTAACAGAGGGGATTTTTACACCAGTGTAGAACTCTATTCGTTTACAAATAGAACCCTTATCAAAAACGATTGCAGGAAGAAATTGCAGTCTTAATGGCGGGGTGGTGGTGGAGGTATCATGTGTATGAATATTAAAATGGCATTAACTTTCATTCTTCTTAATATACTATTCACAGCAAAATACACTATTCACAGCAAAATACAACATGTTATAAGTTATAGGAGCAGAATTAGGCTATTCGGCTCCTCAAGTCAATTCAATCATGGCCATCAAATCAATTCATCAAGGCCATTCAATCATGGCTGATCTATCTATCCCTCTCAGCCCCATTCTCCTGCCTTCTCCCCATAACCCCTGATACCCATACTAATCAAGAATCTGTCAATCTCCACCTTAAAAATATCCATTGACTTGGTTTCCACAGCGGTCTGTGGTAATGAATTCCACAGATTCACCACCTTCTGACTGGATAAATTCTTCCTCGTCTCCTTTCTAAAGGTACATCCTTTTATTCTGAGGCTTTGACCTCTGGTCCTAGACTCTCCCACTAGTGGAAACATCCTCTCCACATCCATTCTATCCAAGCCTTTTCCTATTCAGTCAGTTTCAATGAGGTGTCCCCTCATCCTTCTAAACTCCAGCAAATACAGGTCCAGTACCTTCAAACGCTCATCGTATGTTAACCCAATCATTCCTGGGATCATTCTCATTTTAGCAATGTATACTGAAGCATTTCACAGAGACTCCACACTGAGTTAATCGTGCCCTTCATTAATATTATGTAGGTTACTAGTGGAGGTGCTAGTTACTAGTTATGAGTTACTAGTTACTCCATGTGGTCGGCATCCCTTTTATTTTCAAAATATCTTTTGATATTAAAAATAAAAACATGGACAATTTTGAAAAGTAAACAGAAAATTCTGGAAACACTCAGCGGGTCAGGCAGCAAAACCATAGGGAGAAAAACAAAATTTATGTTTCCAATCAGAACTTTTGCATGTGGGAAAATTAGTTAGACTAATTAATTCTGTACATTTGATTCCAAAAGATTGCTGAAGATTTTGACTCGTATCTTTCTTCCGGAAGAAATGTTGAACCAAATTAATGTCTGTCTTTTGGGGCTAAATATAAGAATTCCAAAGCACTTTAGAAACAGTGTAGCGAAATTCTTGCACAAATGTTTATCACCCCAGCATGATCATTAAAACAGATTATGTAGTTATTTAAAATATAGAACAGTACAGCACAGGAACAGGGCCTTCAACCAACAATGTCTGTGCTGAACATAATGCTAAGATAAACTAATCTTATCAGCTACCATGTGATCCATACCCTTCATTCTCTACATAATCATGTGTTTATCCAAAAGCCTATTAAATGCCACTAACATATCTGTCTCCACCAACATCCCTGGCAATCGTTCCAGGCACCCACCTCTATGTGTAAAAAAAAATAATCGAATTTGCCCCACACAACCCCTTTAAACTTTGCCCTTCTCCCATTACAGGTGCTCCAGTTTCCCCCCACATTCCAAAGACAAGCAGGTTTGTAGGTTAATTGGCTCCTGTAAAAATTGCCCCTAGTGTGTCGGAAAGAACTGGTGCATGGGTGATCGTTGGTCGACGGGGTCTCGGTGGGCTGGAGACCCGCTTTTCCGTCCTGTATCACGAAGCTTAGCTAAACAATGTTTTTGGCATTTCCACCTGGAAATGTCCCTCAATGTGTTATTTTAGTCTAATCATAAAGTAAGCCACCATGTTTCCCACATTATGACTGTGACATTATTTAAAAACATTGGCGCCGACCTGCAGGGTGTATGGCTGCCTAGCCTGCAGCTGTCTGTTTTTCATTTCTTTTTTCTTATTTTTAGTTAGTTTAGTGTTTTGTTTTTAAGGAGTTCTAGCTTTTTTATGTGTGGGGGAGGGGGGGGGAAGGGGGAAACTAATTTTCAGGGTCCCTACCTGGTCGGAGATGCAGCTTTTCTCCGGGCTGCACTTTCGACCCGTCCTCGCGGCCTACCAGCGGGCCTGGAGCGGCATTTCCTGAGGGGACCGCCCGGAGCCTCGGCATCGGCAGCGACGGCATCGGCGGCGGCTGCGGAGCTGCGGGTCCGAGGAGCGAGGGGACCGCCCGGAGCCTCGGCATCGGCGGCGGCGGCACCGGCATCCGCGGCGACGGAGCTGCGGGTGTGAGGACGGCGGTGCAGCGCTGGAGCGCCATTGCGGGGCGGGCGGTGCCTTGCCTGAGTCGCCGCGCTGGAATTCTGGTGAGCTGGGACCGGCGTTAAAAACATCGCGGAGCTGCGGGCGGCGGCGCCGAACTTTACACCAGGAGCCTGGGATCTCGCGACGAGATCGCCAGTTGAGCTCCATTCGGCGCGGCCTTGTCGGCTCCGGAAGCCACGGTCTCGAGTAGGGAGGCGGCCGTTCCAGGGTTCCCATGACGCTGAGAGGACTCTCCCGACGCCGGAACATCATCACCCGGCGAGGATGGCCTGGAACATCGGGCCTCCGTAGAGGCAACTGTGGAGGCCTCAATAGGCCCGACTATGGGTGGACATTGGGGATGGGACTGGACTTTGTGCCTTCCCCCATAATGGGAACCATTGTGGGGGGATGCTTTTATGTTAAAGCTATTTATTATTGTTATGTTTGTATTCTTTCTTATGTGCTGCATTGGCAAAAGGAATTTCACTACATCTAGGTATATGTGACAATAAATCAACCTTTGAACCTTTGAACCTTTGACTTCATTTCAAAAGTAAGTAATTAATTGTAGAGCATGCTGGGATATACTGTATTCATGAAGTGAATGGTATCTCTGTAATTAAAATATTCTAATTACTAAAATACTGGATTTACCAGGCACTTACTATGGTTTTTTATTGCGTAAAGTTACTTCTTTGGAACTAGTTTTCATAGAAGCTAAAATTACTTTGATTCATTGATCAAATTCTCAGTGTTGATTCCAGACACTGTTGAAGCCTTGCAGTAATGCTGCTCATGCACTATCAGGAGAAGAAAGCAAATGCCAACGTTGTTATGCCTGTTGGTTTGACTTGCCTGTGAATCTATAACTAAACTCCCCTCTGTCTGCACTCTAATCATTCATTAATTTTATGAACGTATAGCACTGCCTCTAGATTTTAAAAGAAAACATAATTACACAGGATTCATTCACAGTCATTCGTAGCACTAGAACGTTCTAATCAGTGGTTTCAGTGTTATTGCTAAGTATAATTATCCCATCCTCACCACATGTACAACCTAGTATTTTATAATAAAATAAAGTTTATTCATTCATTGCCAACTTTGTGATTCTTATTAATGATTCTTTTATTTTCCTATTAAATCATTCCCTAATTATTAGAACAGTGGCTTTGGAGGGAATGTGTAACATTTTATCAAGGATTTGTATGCACATTTGAAAAGGATGAACCTAAAAAGGAAATGGATAACAGAGTGGTGGAATTAGGAAAGAATGGGCTTGATAGACTAAACTGGCACTTTTCTGTAATCTAAATAATTAATTTTATATGGATTTTTTTTGTGGTATTTATACATAGTGTAACCTGATGGATTGCTAATAATCTGAAATTGTTTAATTTTTGAATCACTTCCATAGCTACATGGTTTCTTGTGTATTGAGGGAACTGTAACCAAATTAAATACAATTCAAAAAAGTAAACTGGAGAGGTTTATGGTGCTATTGATTATATATTGATATTGGCACTGGTATTGGTTTAGTTTTATCATGTGTTCCGAGTCACAATGAGAAACTTTGTTTGTGTGCTAACCAGTCAAATCATATTCTACACGAGTACAATCATATATAAAATGTACTTTGCATTATTATAAAGAATAGTGCAAAGAGAAAAATACCAGAGTACAGAATATAATGTTGCATCGTTACAGTTAGAGTACACATTTTTTTTAATGTAAGGACAGCAATGAGGTAGGTTGGGAGATCAGGACTATACCATTACCTTATGAGAGGCCTTTTCAGTTGTCTGATGATGGTGGGCAAGAAGCTGTTCCTCAACCTAGTACTACGTGCTTTCAGTCATTTGTATTTTCAGCCCAATGGGAGAGGGGAAAACAAGGAATGAGGGGATTGTTAAATGTATTTGATTACATTGGCTGACTACTTTTGATCTAATACACAGGTCCTTTTACTTTTGCTGTTACCTGTAAATATTTGGAGAAGTACTAATTACAAATGTCTGGCTAGGACAAGACCTGGATAGAGTGGATGTGGAGAGCATGTTTCCACTAATGGGAGAGTCTAGGACCAGAGCTTATAGCCTCAGAATTAAAGGATGGTCTTATAGGAAGCAGATGAGGAGGAATGTCTTTAGTCAAAGGGTGGTGAATCTGTGGAATTCATTACCACAGAAGGCTGTGAGAGCCAAGTCAATTGATATTGCGTGGGTTTCCCCCGGGTGCTCCGGTTTCCTCCCATACTCCAAAGATGTACAAGTTTTGGGTTTAATTGGCATTGGTAAAAAATTTAATTTTTCCCTTGTATGTAGTGTGTGCCAGTGTAACGGGGATCGCTGGTCCGTGGTCTCGATGGGCCGAAGGGCCTGTTTCCAGGCTATATCTCTAAACTAAACTAAACTCAGCTGTGCCACTGTTCCACACACTAAAACAGATCCGTTTCCTTTGATGTTGACATTTCATCTCCGCATTCAGCCTAAATGATTACAGCCCTAGCTTCAAGACAAAACATCTCTCCAATAAGAGGGAGGATCAGATGGGGAAGAACAATCAGGAGGGGGATTGCTTCTTTTGTAATTCTATTGTAATCATCTACTGTTTTTCTGCTGATTGGTTGGCATGAACAAAAAAGCTTTTCACTGTACACTGTACACGTGACAATAAACTAAACTAATTGACTGGGAAGAATTAGGTTTGAAGTGGCCAGGGGAGCCTTGAAGAAAAAGCAACAATGGAAAAGAAAAGTTTGTTAGGGAAGTACAAAGAGTATTCATTTCATCTTCAACATGACTAATTCCATGAAAAGTTAGGCGTATGAAGGAGTTCATTGGTGTGAGTTCTAAATTGAAATGTGCTGAAACAGCTAAAGTATATATTGGCTGTTGAATTAGAGATGATTCAGTGTGTGGTAGTTGTGGGAAAGCTTGTCTTCATTGTCATTTATTTGCCGTGTGACAGCATGTCTGGTGAAAATAAGCCTTGGTATAGTGATCTGCAGCTGATTAGTGTTGTCACTGTGCTACAGGGTGGCTGCACATATCCTTGCCTGACATCTGGATTTCCTGTAATGCAAACTCTGTGCAACCAGTTGCCCTTATTTGATACTTAATAGGTATGCCGCAGGCTCCAAACATGGGTGCAGACATCTTGAGTAATGTCAATCGACAAGTAAGTCATCTGAGTTTACCTTTTTACATACTGTACCACTGAAAGCATGACCGGAATGCTTTTGAAGAACGACTTTAACATTACCTTTTATCCATGCATTCATACATTTTAGTTGTGCCATCCAATGGTCCTGTACAAAATCACTTAATCAAATGATAAAATTTTCAGAACTGCCATTCTACCATTCATGCTAATTATTCCAAAATATGAAACAATTTAATAAAGGCACAAAGTGCTTGAGCAACTCAGTGGGTCGGGCAGCATCTCTGGAGAATACGATAGGTGATGTTTTGGGTCAGGACACTTCTTCATAGCACAGTGCTACAATTTTTGCACCACCTTAAGGGCCTGTCCCACTTGCATGCGATTGCGTGCGTTTGGCACGACCAAACGGAAGCGGAGTTCACGCAAAGTTTGCGCGTGACGTCATTTACGTCATGCTTACCAATCAGCTGGGAAGGAGGCGGGCCGACTGAATTTGTGCACAGCATCGGGCGGTGATGTAATCACGCAACGCCATGCCGGGCGGTGACGTCATTGCACAACGCCACGTGCTAGGCATACACCGTCAAGATGCTGCGTACGATGTCAAGACGCTGCGTACGACCGCAATGCGTCTGCGTGCCGACATGCCATTGGCACGCAAAGATTTCGGCCAGTCAGAATTTCGGAGTCCCGGACCAGCCCCACACAACTCCGCTCTTCTAAGTGGGACCCGCCCCGCGCTGCCATACGGTGCCCGTACGCCTCAAGCGACCACGAGGTCGCGTAATTTGCGAGCCAAGGTTGCATAAGTGGGACAGGCCCTTTACTCATCATTGTCCTGTGATGTACGAAAAATAAGTTTCCTTCAGATTGATGCCATATTTTTCAACTTATTCAAGTTTAAAACTTAAAAAAACACTTTAAAAAAACACTTCAATTGCCCTGCCTGTCACCAGCGTTCCACCTCACAATGACATCACAATGGAATCCCGAATTTCATTTACATTAAAACAGTGCCCTCACTTGCTGGCTTTACTTGACTGGCATCACAAAGGACACCCACGAGTCCACAGCGCAGCCTTTGCACAATTACAGACCACCATCTTTTTTTTCTTGGCTCACAACGGGGACACAACGACTCCACAGGTAAGTTTTCTTCCAGTTTACTGCTGCTCCTGGCCTGCGGGGAGGGGGAAGAGTGGCACTCGGGGCTGTTTCTGCTCCGGGCCCGTGGGGAGGGTGAGTGCGGGGAGGTACAGGAGCGGGACTCGGGGCAAGGATGCGACAGTGCTGCTGCTCCGGGCCCGCTGCAATGGAGAGGAGCAGCACCCAGGGCAAGGTAGGCCGCAGCCTCAGCCTCTCACTCTACCTCCCCCAGCTCCACGCCGCTCAGTTCGTCCCCATGACAGCCCCAGCCCGACGAGCAGCACCGGGCACACGGGGAGGGAAAGCGCAGGGAGGGAGCGAATTGGGACCCGTGGCAAGGAGTTGGAGCCAATGCGGGATCGTGACCCACCGCGGGGAGGGAGAGGAGCGGCACCCAGGGTTTGGACATTTTGATTGTGGGGGGGGGGGGGTGGGATAGGGGGGAAGTGAGGAGTGGGGGAGCAGGAAGGGAGAGGGGTTATGGAGGGAGGGAAGGAGTGACTAGGGGAAAGGAGAGGGAGGGAGAGTGGGTGAGGGGAGGAGAAGAGGGAGGATGAAGAGGGGGAGGGAGTGCTAGGGGATGAGGGGAAATGAGCAATACCTGCACAGTTGGGGGCTAAGGATGAGTGGTGGAATATTGCGTTGGAGGAACGGATTGCATTGGGGAACGGGTGAGTGGTGGAATATTGCGTTGAAGGATTGTGTGTGTGTGTGTGCTCGAAGAAACTGCGCGCTAACGGTAAAATATTTACATATTCTGGTAGAGATTTATCCTGTGAAATCAAAAATTGCCCTATCTGAAAAAAAATTCTCAAGTTATTTATGAAAATGTTCATAAATCTCAAATAACTTTGAATAATAAACGAGATGGTCTCACTGACTGATGACGTCACAATGGATCTGACTGCCTGCCTCTGCTCGCACTGCGAGTGACGTCACCCCTGTTCTGTCTTCTGTACTTCTTGGCTTCTTAACTTTCACTTCATTAAATTTGTCATTTAGCGTTTTTAAACTGCTGCCCAGGGCATGCTGCACGCTCCGCTGGGCTCTTTGAAGTTCTACAACAGGGCGGCGGCGGTCGTTATCGCAGTTCGGGCGCAGGGAAGCGTGGTGGAAAAGTGGCCATGGCGGCAGTCACGGGGGACGACCTCCTCTCCATCTCCCCCGCCCGATCGTCTATCACGCGGATGGGTGGGCTTCCCCTCGCGGAAGCCATGATCGACCGGACCTCCCCTGCTTTTGACAGTCCTCAGATCACACCAGGGCTCGCTTGGGTCCATGACGGCCGCAGACTCGCTCGGGCCCGGCGCCTGGTGGGGAGGCTGCTGCCCCTCCGCGAGCTGCCGCCCTGCTCTCCTCCTCTCTCTCCCCCCCCTCTCTCTCTCTCTCTCTCTCTCTCTCTCTCTCTCTCTCTCTCCCCCTCTCTTTCTCTCTCTCTCTCTCTCTCTCTCTCCCTCTCTCTCTCCCCCTCCCCCTCCCCCTCCCCCTCCCCCTCTCCCCCTCCCCCTCCCTCTCCCCCTCCCCCTCCCCCTCCCCCTCCCCCTCCCCCTCCCCCTCCCCCTCCCCCTCTCCTCCCCCCTCTCCCCCCTCTCCCCCCTCTCCCCCTCTCCCCCCTCTCCCCCCTCTCCCCCCCTCTCCCCCCCTCTCCCCCCCTCTCCCCCCCTCTCCCCCCCTCTCCCTCCCTCTCTCTCTGAGAGCAGCGGCAGCTAAACCGCGCCAGCGTACACTCTCCCTTCCGAAATATATGTACACCTGTGTGTGTGTATATATATATATATATATATACACACATAGATAGATGGATGGATAGATATATCTACATATACACGCAAACAGTCATACACACAAACTCAGTGCAAAGACAAAACAATGTCCCAGGTCTATGCAGTTTGGAGATTATAATATTTAATAGCCTGATGGTTGTAGGAATGTAGCTGCTCTTGAACCTGGACATTGCAATTTTCAGGCTGTTATACCTTCTCCCTGGTGGCTGCAGTGAAATGAGTGTAGCTAGGGTGGTGTGGGTCTCTGATGATGCTGGCTGCCTTTTGAAGCAGCGACTCCTGTAGATCCCTTTGATGGTGGGGAGGTCAGTGAAATTCTTGCATCTCTGCCTGAAACTCGCTGAATATATTCCGATGCCTGTTTAGGATCAATTTGCCATTTGTGGGGAACTATTCTTAATAACTCCTTTCAAACATCCTGGGCCATGAAACTGTAAAAGGACAAATCGGCAAAGAACATTTGAATGACACAGTGGTGCGGTAATAGAGTTGCTGCCTTATAGAGTCAGAGATCCAGGTTCGATCCTGACCTCGAGTTCTGTCTGTACGGAGTTTGTGCATTCTCTCTGTGACTGTGTGGGTTTTCTCCGGATGCTCCGATTTTGTCCTACATTTCAAAGACATGCAGCTTTGCAGGTTAATTGGTTTCTGTAAATTATCTGACGCTGTGTAGGATCGAACTAGCGTAAGGGTGATCTTTGGTCGGCATGGACTCAGGGGGCCGAAGGGCCTGTTTCCATGCTGTATCTCTAAACTAAACTAAAAAGAAGCAAAAAATCAGACATGGGTGCCTATCCTTTGAGGACCAAAATGGCTCGGGCAACCTGAGACAGTAATTAGGATTATTTAGTTATTTAGAATCTGAGATCTCTTCAATGAAGAGTAACCAGAATTTGAACATAGCATCAAATTGTTAATGGCTTGGAATATGCTGCTTGGCTGGTGGGTATGTGCATGTCCTTCAGTAATGAGTGATTGTTTGGAGAGGATTACAACAACAAACTGTCTGAAGTGCTGTAAGCAGGCTGATCCAAACAAAGTGGGCTGAATCTGAACTTGTTACACTTTTGATTTTTAATAAAGCAAAAACAAAGCCAAATGTTCTAGATATTTAATGCACAATGCTTCCATGGGAGTGATAACAAATTAGTTTTGAGCGTAAGATTTCCCTGGCACTCTTACTCCAGCTGTCTGTTTTGTTTCTGTATGAATGCCATGAACACATGTTGCCCTGGGGTCTGTAACTGAGCTGTGCGCGGCCTTTTCTTCCCCCCTCCAAACTTGGTGTTGTTGAAAGGCTGATATGTGTGTTGTGTTGTGTTGTGTTGCGCAGTGCACATGGCAGAGAGAATCCCTTCCTGGTGAGGGTATCAGAGCATGGGAAAACAAAATCCTATAGTTCCTCTTGCCCTTGTTCCACCCCGTTTCACCCTGTGCACCAACCGTGCATGGCCACTTGTCAATGACCTCTGCCTTGTCCTATTTTCTTTCACCCTTTGAGGCTGCACAAGTGTGACAGCACTGAGTGACAACGCGTCCTGAAACTGATTGCAAAACATTGTCCGGCGCAATCCATGCATAAACTTGACTGGCTACGTGCAGAGCCGGCGAAGAGTGCAGAGAAAATGCCTTTGGAGGTGGCCAGGAATGGAGCAGAGTCTTTGACAGACCTTATTGTGCTTGCATCTGACTGTAGAACCACTGGAGTAGAAATGAGGAATAGCGACTGGGAAGCGAGTTCTAAGCAGATTGATCTAATCTGCCGCAATGCAAAGTTATTTAGTTAGCACCAAACTTAGCACGGTTATTTAAAATATACGGATCAGATAAAGCCAAGATATCTTTTCCTGCAGCTGTAAAACAAGACCTAAACCTGCAGAGCAAGAACTATTGAGATCTTTACACTGACATCAAAAAATAAATTGCATTTGTTGCTTGTATTTTCAGCTCTGCACCATAAAATGGAAATGGCACAAAGAATGACAATTTATTTGTATTTTCTTTTAATTTATTAAACTATTTTCCAGTAATATTTACGTTTGGAAGTTTCACAAAAGATGTATCTTTATAATTTACCTGATGAATGGTAGTTTAAAAAGTTGACCCAACATCACTCCTCCGTATAATTATGGCAATGTAAAATCTGCTATTTTACACAAACAATGTATACACTTCATCAAATTATGAACCTTGGCAAAGAGAGAAGGTTCTTTTGATTTTTCTAAAGAAATAACCATAGGGGTCGAAATCGAAGTATAATGCTAGTATCAAATGCACTATGTGAAATTGATCTGATATTGTACTTGCCAACATTTTCCCATTTCACCTGTATTTTGCCAGAGAACTGTTTATCTTTAGTTCATTTCAAAATAGAAATTCATTTTTGCTCATATGACATCTTTATGTCATATGTGAGTACAGAATTAAAAGTAATTTTGTCAGTAAAATCTATGATTTTAGTGTGAAAAAATGACAAAGTGGTCCAAATACTACCCAAAATGTTATTTTGAGGCACACTTGGGTGCATACATAGAGCAAGGAGGGGCAATCTTTTGCTTGAATAGTCATCTGTGATCATTTGATTAATTTTCTGTAATTGTGCTCCATATTTCTCTTACATGAGAAATTGTCAAAGTAAATAAAGATGCTGAATTAAAATATCATATCTGTGCTGGAAATGACAAACAATTATGTCTAAAATGCATCATTAACACTGACTATTAAATGGTCTATCTGCCCATAATTGATTTTTTTAATCTGTCTTAAGTCACCTCTTTAACTGAGAATCATTCAAGCAGGCCAAGATAAATAATTTTAGGATAACTACAAAAACATGGGAGAAAAATGAACTTTCACCACAATAATTACCAGCAGCTTCAACATAAACAAAAATTACATAACAACTCCAAAAAGTTATGTGTGAGATTACCCATAGGTTTCAATGAGGCAAACATATGAAACATGCTCAATAAAATCTCCTTTCAAAATAAGGTATTTCAGTACATTGAAGGCAATCAAAAATCTCTGTTTAAGGCAAATAATTACATCTGATAAAAACAACCTGATTTGAAAAAAAGACATAAATCAATTAAACCATTCAAACAGTTCATATCAACAGAAAACGTGTAGCTTTGCATATGTTAACCCTAACATGAATATTACATCCATGATTATGAATGATTTTACGATGAGCAGGAATTTATCATAAAATTTCCACCATACCCTGTGAATAAGGATGTAATCAAGAGTAAGATTGCATTTGCATTTGCCTTTTGACCACTAGTTTATTGTTGAAACAGTCCCATTTAACTCAATCCTATTCCATTAATTGTTTGAAATCTGGAGCCCAGTTCCCACTAAAGTGCTACATTTAATTGCCTTTATCAAAATTGGGCGTTAGGTCTTCTCTTTAAATATAAAATAGAACAAATCACAAAACAAGCTCATGCAAATACATTAAGAGGGTTGTTAAAGTTGTCAAGGGAAGATTCAAAGATATAAATGATAGAAAAAAAGTTACCAGTCTATGGGTATAACAAAAGAAGAATGGATGGGTAAAGATTAAGTTTAGATCCAATTCCGACTCTACACCTATTCGGTTAAGCTGTCTTTTCCCCTTCAATTGATAACTGTCTAAATTCCCAGTATTTTTCATTCTTATGAATGGTACCATTAATACAAAACAGTGATTTACATTCTAATTTATTTTAACTACTTCACTCATAACTCAGAGATCATTAAATGCCAGACCACATTTGTGTGCACTTAAACTACTGTGTCTGCATACATATATATTTAATGTACATCTCCAGATAAAGAATTAATCCAAAAATACACAGGAATGTGTTATTCACTAACATCACCATGCAAGTGACTTGTGAAAGACCTGCAGAAAAGGTGGTGAAATTGTACATTCAACAGCCTATTTAAAATATTTTTACGCATGGCAGTAATGAATATTGTTTCATTTTATCAGTATATTTAAATATAACTTGATTCCTCTTATGATTATGGTGGATTCCTTTCTTTCCTAGCCCCTTTTGCAAAGCCATTCTTAACTTTTATGACGATTTTTCATGCTATACTCAACCTATAGCTCAGACCGTCTAGTCCTGGCAATATCCTCGTAAATCTTCACTGTACCCTTTCCAGCTTGACAACATCGTTCCTGTACCATGATTGCCAGAACTGAACACAATAATCTAAATGCGGCCTCACCATGTCTTATACAACTGCAACATGACCTCCTAACTTCTATACTCAATACTCTGGCTGATGAAGCCAATGTGCCAATAGCATTTTTGACCACCCCATCTACCTGCGACTCTACTTTCAAGGAACCACACACCTGCACTCCTAGACCCCTCTGCTATACAACACTTCCCAGAGACCTACCATTCACTGTGTTGGTCCTGCCCATGTTAGACTTCTCAAAATGCAACACCACACATTTCTCTGCAATAAATTCTATCAACCATTCCTCAGCCATTCTGGCCAACCAATCACGCTGCAATTTTTCACAACCATCTTCACTATCAGCAAAACCACCCCCTTTTGTATCATCTGCAAACATGCTCATCTAGAACTGATCGAAAACTCAAAATTGGCATGTTTAAAGTTCTAAAAAATATTCCATATTCTATATCCAGTACTGTACACTTGTTAATGGAACCAAATCACATTTTGTTTATTAGTTTAGTTTATAGATACAGAAACAGGCCCTTAGGTTCATCTAGTCCGTGATGACCAGCGATTCCGGCACTTTAAAGGGCATGTCCCACTTACGTGTACTTGGCACGCAAATTACGCGACCTCCTGGTTGCGTTGAGGCGCACAGGCATCGTATGGCCGCGCAGGGCTGGTCCCACTGAGAAGCGCGGAGGGGTATGTAGTTGTGCGCGACATCGGGCGGGACTCCGAAATTCCTGTAGGAAACTAAATCTTCGCACGCCAATGGCTTGTCACGTAACTGACAGCCAAAGTGGGACAGGCCCAAGACCCTGGCGCGACGCAACGTCTCACCTCCAACAGCAGCAAAAGCAGGCAAACGATCGCCAAATTCGGCCTGGGGCTCACGGCCGTTGCGGATCCGGATCCCCCCCCCCCCCACTTCTACTCCCAGAGCGGGGCCAAGAAAATTGAAGATAGACACAAAATGCTGGAGTAACTCAGCGGGACCGGCAGCATCTCTGGAGAGAAGCAATAGGTGACGTTTTGGGTCAAGACCCTTCTTTCAGACTGAAGAAGGGTCTCGACCCGAAACATCATCCATTCCGTTACTCCAGCATTTTGTGTCTATTTTCAAATGACGTCACGAGCTCCAGACGGCTGTGCGGTCGAATGAAGTCGCGCCCAACGTTCGCGGGACCGTCAGCCATCAACGCGACCACAAGGTTGCATAATTAGCGTGCCATGGACACGTAAGTGGGACAAGCCCTTGACGCTATCCTACACACACTAGGGACAATTTACAATTCTACCAAAGCCATTTAACCTGCAACCCCGCACATCCTTGGAGTGTGGGAGGAAACCAGAGCACCCAGAGAAAACCTATGCAGATCACAGGGAGAACGTACAAACTCTGTACAGACAGCACCCATAGTCAGGATCGAACCTGGGTCTCTGGCATGGTGAGCCAGCAACTCTACCACTTGCCATACCGTCTTCGTATGATGTATTTGAAATAGCAATGGTATGGAATATATGATAGGATATATGTCATGATTCGTGGTAAACATTACAAGATTGTTTATTGTAATAAAAAATGCCAAGATTAGAAGGGAAGAAATTAATTTCACCACTGTTGTCACTGCTAACTACCAGTAGTGGGGGGTACAATGCTGACTCCAATCGATATGTGAAAATGGAAATTTAGCATATTATTGAGACAAATGATTTAAATTAATATTTCTGCAGCTTTGATTGCAGTGGTTTTGAGGAATGAATGGAACATGAAAAATTATCCCTGTTAACCAGTCTTACATAAATTATGCAAATGACATTCCACTAACTAGTAAAAATCTCTGGTTGATTTGTATAAATATATTTTTAATCGTGTAATTTATAGTTTCAAAACCAATTACAGGTGCGTCTTTCTATTTAACATAAAATCGAGGCAGATATTTTGAAAATATACTAAACTTGCATGTTCCATAAATTTGACTTAAAAGTTCTTTGTTTTCAATCCATATGAATAGCTCATTCATTACCTGAAGTCTAGATATACGTTTTGACGAAATATTATAAAACACTAATTTTCTAAATCATATAATGATTTTAATTGGATTGATATGTTGACTATTCTAAATTCAAAAATATAAATGTTACCAGCTATATGATACATTTATAGGTGGCAAACATAAATGTGGGAAATATACATTTAATTAAGCTTCAATGTACACACATTCATTGTAAATAACATCTAAAGCAAACAATCAGTTTTCATTTGTGTAGGAAGGAACTGCAGATGCTGGTTTAAATCGAAGATAAACACAAAATGCTGGAGTAACTTAGCGGGACAGGCAGCATCTCTGGAGAGAAGAAATGGTGATGTTTCGGGTCGAGACTCTTCAGACTGATGTCAGGGGAGTGGGAGGTACATGGATAAGGAAGTGTATAGATAAGGCAGTGTAAGGTGTGAAAACAGGACAAAGGGAATAAAGATCAAGGACAATGTAGAATAGATCATTGTTATTTGGGAGAAGGGAACAACAAAACAAACAGATAAAATGTAGTCGGAGACAGTAAGACTAGTCGGAGAACTAGGGAGGGGATGGAGGTAGAGGGAAAGCAAGGGTTACTTGAAGTTAGAGAAGTCAACTTTCATACCGCTAAGGTGTAAGCTGCCCAAGTGAAATATGAGGTACTGTTCCTCCAATTTGCGCTGGGCCTCACTCTGACAATGGAGGAGGTCCAGGACAGAAAGGTCAGTGTGGGAATGGGAGGGGAAGTTAAAGTGTTGAGCAACCGGGAGATCAGGTAGGTTTAGGCGGACCGAGCAGAGGTGTTCAGAGAAATGATTGCTGAGGCTGGCTTGGTCTCGCCGATATACAGGAGTCTACAGGAGTACAGTGGATACAGTAGATGACTTTGGAGGGGGTGCAAGTGAAGATACAGTCGATGAGGTTGGAGGAGGTGCAAGTGAAGTGAATCATTTATAATTTCTTATACAGTTTTTTTTTCCGATTTTAGATCCTTGAAGTACACATAAGTGAAATATTTTAAACCATCCACCCTCAAAAGATTTTAAGATATGGGCTGCTGGAAATGTTATTTGCTTTTTTGATACTTTTGTGTAAATATTAGTGAAAAATCACAAAAATTAACTTTTGACCATACCTAGAATACAATCATGTTATGGTTAGCAAAATTACCATTAACAATGCTTTTTGGCATGATTCCCATTCTAATTCTTGGTCTTGTGTAGATACCAGGTGGCACCTTTACTGAAGCTGTACAGAGTTGAAAAGTTCGGCAGATCCCATCACACTGACAATATATAGTAAATCCCTTGTATACATGTACATTGAGAAAGGCTTATAAGCTGGACTTCATGGATTATGTGTCTCATCGCCTCAGATGGCCACATTTGTCAGAGTTATTGACCATTGTGTTTTTTCTTCTTTGACTCCATTTAAAGGCAAGGAAATAAAAGGTAATAGCAGACAAGAACTTTATATTATTGAGCCATTTTTGCAACGTCTTTGCTTGTTTACAGTTTCTCTCTCCAATAATAAATCGGCAGCACCAATCTGGTGGAAAACAACCACCCAAAGCCAATAACCAATATCTCACTCGCATCCACCTTGCTTAGAAAGTCCCATTTTAACACATAGTGTGGGTGCTATGCTTTCTGCTCTTGACACTTATAAAGCAAATAAGAATGTTCCATGGAACATTTTTCATCTCTTTTACAAGGCCAATAATGGGCTGTGGTAAATCGATCGCTTGCTTACATAAGACGTTTTATGAAGTTTAATGACTGATCTGCTTGAATGCCGCTGCCAGGTTCCACTCTCCTGCTGGATTTGTCAGGTGTGAAATTTACTGAGTTTTGCTGGCTGGCCTTCCATGCTGTAATTGCAGTGGGGTTTCTCCCTCCCCCTGCCCCCCCCATGTCATCACAAAAGAACACATGAAAAAATAAATTGACTGCCAGTTTAAGATGGGTTCCTTGTTCATTTAAGCCGATTAATACTGAAGTTGGAAGGTTCCTGATGGTGAAGAATCAGCCACAAACTGACCAGTAGGGTGAGAGTAACTCCATTCTCAGCAATCCTAATTCCTCATCCTTGTGGGCATGCTTCACATACGTGAACTTTGCGGGCATGTTAGCCAAGCCTTACCAGAAATACATCCAGTTGATCCATTCAATCATTGATTCACAATTAGGACCACAAGCTCCATTTTTTTTGCTGACACTCCAAGGACAATTTTGCCCTCTTTTTCCTTGTAAAGAACCACCCCAATTCAGAATAGCCAAATAAATCATCCCCACGAACATTGCCTAGTACTCTTCAACTTAGTGCTGCTTTCCCAATATGTGTCAAGGAAGAGGTTGCTTTTGCTGACAAGTGGATTCCCCACTCCTACGCTTTCTCCTCAAAAGTCATTTCTTCAGTGGGCATTCTCCGAATTTCTGTTTTGCTTTATGCAATTCCAACTATTTCACAAACTTGAGGCCAGAATTATAAAAAGGTTTTCCTGAATTAACTGATCTAATCAACTCACCAATCCTTTCCAGGTGCTGACTGCTGACCCACTGTATTATAGGTTCATAAGTCATAGGAGCAGAAGTAGCCCATTTGGCCCATCGAATCTACTCTGCCATTCACTCATGGCTGATCAAAATGTCCCCCTCAACCTCATTCTCCTAACTTCTCCACATAACCCCTGACTCCCTTACCAATTGTGTTTCTGTCAATCTCTGCCTTAAACATCATTAATGTTATTACTATCATTAACAGCATCTTTTATTTCTGTCTTGACCATCCAACATCTGCAGCCATTACTTTGTTCATTATTTTTGAATAAAATAACATTGAATGCCTTATAATGCTTTGAATTGAACATTGCCATATTGGATAAGTCACTATAACAGTTTGATGCCACGTGTAATTTGTTCTGGAAATTTTCTCCCTGCGCCTAAATATGAGGTTATCCACTTTGGTGGCAAAAACATGAAAGTAGACTATTATCTGAATGGCGGCCGATTAGGAAAAGGGAAAATGCAACGAGACCTGGGTGTCATGGTACACCAGTCATTGAAAGTAGGCATACAGGTGCAGCAGGCAGTGAAGAAAGCGAATGGTATGTTAGCATTCATAGCAAAAGGATTTGAGTATAGGAGCAGGGAGGTTCCACTGCAGTTGTACAGGGTCTTGGTGAGACCACACCTGGAGTATTGCGTACAGTTTTGGTCTCCTAATCTTAGGAAAGACATTCTTGCCATAGAGGGAGTACAGAGAAGGTTCACCAGACTGATTCCTGGGATGTCAGGACTTTCATATGAAGAAAGACTGGATAGACTTGGCTTGTACTCGCTAGAATTTAGAAGATTGAGGGAATATCTTACAGAAACTTACAAAATTCTTAAGGGGTTGGACAGGCTAGATGCAGGAAGATTGTTCCCGATGTTGGGGAAGTCCAGAACAAGGGGTCACAGTTTAAGGATAAGGGGGAAATCTTTTTGGACCGAGATGAGAAAAACATTTTTCACACAGAGAGTGGTGAATCTCTGGAATTCTCTGCCACAGAAGGTAGTTGAGGCTAGTTCATTGGCTATATTTAAGAGGGAGTTAGATGTGGCCCTTGTGGCTAAAGGGATCAGGGGGTATGGAGAAAAGGCAGGTACAGGATACTGTGTTGGATGATCAGCCATGATCATATTGAATGGCGGTGCAGGCTCGAAGGGCCGAATGGTCTACTCCTGCACCTATTTTCTATGTTTCTATGCCTGGCGGAAGGTGCAGAAGCTTAAAAGCCACACCACCAGACTCAGGAGCAGCTTCATCCTCTCTGTTACTGGACATCTAAACGGTCCTTCCTTAAATCAGGGCACTGTCTGATTAACCTCTACCCCACTGTGGACATTGGACTTTGTCTATGCAACTTATGTGCAACAATGCTGAGAACTATATTCTGCACTCTGTATCCCCCCCCCCCCCCCCCTTGCTATAACTATTGTACTTGAGTTTAACAATGACATTTAGGTATAGTATAAAGTGGTAGCGGGCATATCAAAGCTGTTCACTGTACCTCTGTACACGTGACAGGAATAAACCTTAATCTAAACTGAAACCAATGTGGAAAAAATGTAAAACAGGTTTTTTTGAGAAATGATCACAGCTAGAAATTCTGTGAAGGATATGATTTTTGTGGACTTTTTATCTTCAAGTGATTAAATGACTTGGCTAAAAGACATAGAGTATATTTGCCAAACAAAATGCTTACTGACAATGTGGCTGGAGTTTGGCTGGTAAAGGCCAATTCTAATCTGTTGCATACAGTCCTACAATTTAACTAATCCATTTGAATTAAACCTAAGGACAAAACACAAAAGTGAATACATCATTATGATATGATAGGGAAAGGCTTTTTTTGCCCTCGAGGATAGAGACTTGACTCAATTTCAATTAATTCTGGCAACTTAGACTCGAGACTCTACTGGCAGACTGCACAACACAATTTTAAAAATACTTGCTGCTTCATGTCATTGTTACAACTGAGTGAATGCACTGAGCTCTCAAATTATGTGAAGTAAACATTTTTAAAGGGAGGATCATATCCAATTCAAAAAAAAACCTCAAGATACTACAGCATCATTAGATCCCCCACTGCGAATGTGATTTGTTTGGTGATGACTTTTAATTCTGCATGTCCTTCAGAATATACATGGCTTGCCGAACAGGTCACAAATGGAGTGACAGAATGTAAACTGGAGACCTTAAGTGTGACTGCACCATTGGCCATTTCAGTTGTGCTTTACTGGAATTCCTCAAAAGGCTCCTTGGTAACGTCAATGCTCTGGTTACAATTGCCTTTTGTGTGCCTGTGCTACTTTGAGAGAGTTTTCTGAACAATTCCACATTGATCAACCAGTAGGGGGAAGCAAGATTTAAGGAAACAGATTTTGGCAAAAAAAAATTGGTTCTGCATATCACACTGCAAATTGTATAAAAGTTGCGCAATATTCATACTTTGATAAACTTTGCAATGTTTAATTCTTAGTGCTTGGTGTGAGACAGTTAAAGAGCATAAAAATTGCCTGAGATTTTGTTTAAACAGATATTGAACCGGTTGTTTAAAGGGGCATCACAAACTCCTAAGTTGCCTTGTACATGAATGTGCCAGGCTGTTACTCAATTTCCATTCTATTGTGTGGGACACTATGTAACGTGAGAATTTAGATGGTGACTGTGATAGGAATTCTTTTGAGCTAGCTCTTACTGAAACTAGATTTTATTCGTAAAAAAGGAGTCTGAGAACTCAGCAAGAGGAGTTGCTGTATCAGATGCCTGGACTCTTAGAAATTAGGATGTATTCATTCTCTTGTTTAGTGTTGGGTAATTTCTGTAAGAACTGTATTATGTTGCACACGCTTCACCCTGCCGACGTCTGACCTCATTTCTTCATGTTTCTTTCATCAAACCAATTCTGTTGCTTCCACCCCTTCAAAAGTTTGTTTTGTAGTTGGTTTTAATTTTACCCATCTTCATTAAGATGTCTCAAATTCATCAGATGCACAACCGTTATTTTCTTTAAGATCTTGGGATAGCACAGTGGGGCAACTAGTAGAACTGTTACCTCACAACTCCAGTAACCCTGGATTCAAGATGCAAGATTCAAGGAACTGCTGTTGCTGGCTTACACAGAAGGGCACAAAGTGCTGGAGTAACTCTGGGTAAGGCAGCATCTCTGGAGAACATGGATAGATGACGCTTCGGGATGTGACCCTTCTTCAGACTCAAATCGGATTCTATCCTAATCTCCGGTGCTGAACCATCATCCTCATCAGGAAGGCTGACTCCATCCTGGGGGCGGAATTGGATTCATGGGAAGTGGTCTTGGAGGGGAGGATGCTCCTCAAACTGCAGAGCATCTTGGTCAATGCAGTCTGTTGCTGAAGGACGCCACAGGAGATCCTTCTTCCCTATGGCTATCAAACTATACAACTCCTCCCCCTTCTGTCGTAGGATAGACTGCCTCTGCCGTAGGCCATAGAGCCCCCGACCCCACACGTGGTGCTCCAGGGACGGGTCCTAAACTAGTGCGCCTTTTTGCTGCTCGCTATGTGGCACCAGCTCATTGTGTAACTGCTGGGGAGGGGGGTGGGGGGGCGGTGGGGCGGTGCAATGGGAGGCTCGAGCCGCTATAACTGAACTCCGCATTTTAGAGGTCCGTTATTGCAAGTGTTTACTTTATAGACTGGGGCTTCCTCAGTGCCTGAGGCTTAGAAGGATCCAACAAGTTAGGTAAATCTAGGATGAATTCTTGAACCAGCATTGGACAATACCAGTCCCACCAGGAAAGGAACCCTATTGAACTTTGTATTGGCAAATAGCTGGGCAGGTAATTGGAGTTTCAATGGGAAACCATTTTGGTAAGAGTGATAACTGTTTTAAGATAGTTATGGATATGTGGATTTATGGACCTGCTCAGCATGGGCAAGTTGGGCCGAAGGACTTGTTTCCATACTGCTTCACTCTATGACTCCTTAAAGACTGGACCTTGGGAGACTATTAAATTGGGAAAACAATAATTGCAACAGTATTAGGCAGGAACTTGGGAAAGTCGATTGGGAGCATTTGTTGGTCGGTAAGTCCACACCTGGCATGTGGGAGTTGTTTGTAGGGTTCATGATTTCAGACTTCAGGATCAACATATTGAATTAAAAAAACATAAGAGTGGCTAAGTACAAGAACCTTAGATGATATGAGATGTTGTAAGTTTAGTCACAAAGGAAAAGGAAGCATATGTAAGGTTTTGGAAGCTAAACCCAGAGAAGATCCTTAATGAATACAAAGGAAGCAGAATATTATTTAAAAAGAGAATCAGGAGGGCTAAAAGGGGTCGTGATGTGTCCTTGGTGAGTAGAAAGGAGAATCCTGAGGCTTTTTCATGCAGAGATCATTGTATCATCTCAAGTTGCCTTTGTGGTCCCAGGGAGGCCAGTGATGTCCCTTTGTTTAAGAAGGGCAATAGTGGTAATCCAGCAAGTTTTATTGGGTGTTTAAGAAAGAACTGCAGATGCTGGAAAAATCAATGGTAGACAAAAAATGCTGGAGAAACTCAGTGGGTGAGGCAGCATATATGGAGAGAATGAATTGGCAGCGTTTCGGGTTGAGACCCTTCTTCAAACTGATGTCTGAAGTCAGTCTGAAGAAGGGTCTCGACCCGAAACGTCACCAGGTTTTATTGGGTGGTGAGTCTTACATCAATGGTAGGGAAATTATTGGATAAGATTCTCAGGGATAGGATATACTCTCATTTGAGAGAGCATGGACTAATCAGGAATAGCCAGCATGCCTTTGTGCGGGGGAGTCGAAATGTCACAAATTTGATTACGACTTTTGAGGAAGTGATAATTGATGAGAGTAGTTTAGTGGATGTTGTCTATGTGGACTTTAGTAAAGCATTTGACAAGTTCCCTTGTGGTACCAGACGATTACGGTACACGGGTTCTATGAGGACCTGGGAAATTGGATACAAAGCCACGATGGGGCAGTGGTAGAGTTGCTGCCTTACAGCACTTGAGGCACTGGAGACCCGGGTTCTTTCCCGAATACGGGTGCTGTATGTACGGAGTCTGTACGTTCTCCCCATGGGTTTTCTCCGAGATCTTCTGTTTCCTCCCACACTCCAAAGACATACAGGTATGGAGGTTAATTGGCCCGATGTATGTGGAAATTGTCCCTACTGTGTGTAGGATAGTGTTAATGTGCAGGGATCTTGGTTCTTGGTTTCTTGGTCCTCCAAAATATTCCAAATAGAATTTAAACTGGAGGTGGTAGAGGGAGGACTTAAGCTAGAAAGGGTTATTGGGAAGAAAGAGCTACTTTAAATTTAGTTGCATCTGGTTGGGTAACTATAGTAGGGTGGAGATTATTCCATGCTTTAATTGTGCGGGGGAAGAACGAATTGTTGTATACACCTGTCTTTGTAGATGGGATCACAAATTGGATTGAATGTCCTCGTGTGCTCCTAATTGGTTTAGGTTTGGTGTAGGTCTTGTAATCTATGTCGAGCTGACCATTTAACATTTTGTAAAAACAGGTCAAACGGTGAGCTTCACGTCTGTCTTGGAGAGGGTTCCACCCCAGAGAATTCAGAAGTTTGGTGACACTCGCTTCTCTCTCATAGGTGTTAGTAACAAATCGAGCTGCCTGTCTTTGGACACGTTCGATGGAAGAATTTTTTTTATTTGTGTATGGGTCCCATGCTGCAACTGCGTAGTCCAAATAAGGTCTAACGAGGGTGAAGTATAGCTTCTCCTTGACAGAAGTTGAACAATGATGAAAGTTGCGCCTCAGAAAATTTAGGACACCTGTTGCTTTCACCGTTGCATGATGAGTCTGACCATTCCAACGCAGATGATTCTGCAATTTGATGCCAAGATACTTGGTTTGTTTGCATTCTTCAAGGGTGGCACCAAGTATATTGTAAGATGTTTCACCTGGATTCTTCTTTTTGGTGACACGCATGGTTTCACATTTGGAAGGGTAGAACTGCATGCCCCATTGTTGTGACCACTCAACCATAGTATCGAGATCCTTTTGGAGAGCATCTTCATCATCAGTTGACTTAATTGGACGGTACAGCAAACAATCATCAGCGAATAGTCTGGTCGTACTCGCTGGTCTTTGCTGACTCGGTTGGCCGATGGGCTCGTTTCCGAGCTGTATCTCTAAACTAAGCTAAGCTAAAGGTAGCTTGGTGATAGAAATCAGAGGGTTGTGGAGAAGGAGAATATCACTGACTGGGGATCTATGACCATGTTGTTATACAAGGATCAGCGTACAATTTATTTTGATATGGATAAATGATTTGGTGATATTATAGGTCGGTTAATTATAAATTTGCAGACGACACAACAAAAATGGTGAATTTGTGGATATTGAGGAAAGGTATTAAATAATACAGGAGGATATAGCGTGTTGGTAATATTGGTAGAGAAATGGCAATTGGAGCATTTGTGTACATGGAGATCTTGGAGTGCAAGTCCACAGATCCCTGAAAGTGGCAACATAAGTAGATAGAGCAGTAAAGAAGGAATCCATTTTGCAGCTGCATAAAACTTTTGTTAGAGTAAAGTATACAGTTTAAGTTGCCACCTTACAGGAAGGTCATCAAGGCTTTAGATGGGGTGCAGAAGAGGATGATGCTTTGATTTGAGAGTATCAGTAAGGAAAAGTTGGACAAATTTACAATACAATACAATTTATTTGTCATTTGGACCCCTTGAGGTCCAAACAAAATGACGTTTCTGCAGCCATACATTACAAAAACAAAAAGACCCGAGACACAACACAATTTACACAAACATCCATCACATCGCTGTGATGGAAGGCAAAAAAACTTATCTCTCCACTGCACTCCCCCCCCCCCCCCCCCCCCCCCAATGTCAGAGTCAAAGTCAAAGCCCCCGGCTGGTGATGGCGATTGTCCCGCGGCCATTAAAGCCACGCCGGGTGATGCAAGGTCGCACACCGGGTCTTGTTGTTAGAGCCCCCGGCGTGCGCTCGCAAAGTCCCGCGGCCATTCCAAGCCGCGCGGGGCGGTGCTGTAAGGCCCCGCTCCAGGTGCTCATCAACCCCGCAACTCGGGCGGGAGAAGTCGCCGTTGCGGAAGCCCCGAAAAGCGGTCTCCCAGCAGGGACCCGCGGGCTCCCGGTGCCGCCGTCCGCCAGACCCGCAGTTGCAGCCTCCGAACTCCGGGGGTCGGGTGGCAGCAGCGCTCCACCACCGCTCCACCCGCTCCAGACTCGGCCAGCTCCGCAACGGTGAGGTGAGTAGTCGGCAGCTCCACAACTGGAACCCCAGGTCATTCCTGTTGGAGGCCGCTCCACGTTGCAGCCCCAACGACAACGGAGACCCAACAAAGAAAAGGTCGGGTTTCCCGTGCAGGGAAAGATTTTAAAGTTACCCCCTGCCCCCCACCCCCCCACACACATACCCCAACAAAAGAAAATAACAAAAACGACATCAAAACGAGACAAAAAAAAACACAGACGGACTGCAGAGGCCGCTGCTGACAAGAGTCGCGCCGCCCACCGTATTTAGATTGGTTTCTCTGGAGTGTTGGAGGTTGAGAGGAGACTTAAATTATATACAGTTATGAGAGGGATTGTGTAGATGGCCATATACTTTTTCCAAGGGTGAAGAAGTTTAGTTTCGTGATACAATGTGGAAACAGGCCCTTCGGCCCACCGAAATCACGCTGAGTATCGATCACCCATATACTTATTCTATGTTATCCCACCCTCGCATCCTACACATTAAGGGCAATTTACAGAAGCCAATAAATCATGTCTTTGGCATGTTGGAGGACACCTGAGCACCCTGAGTTAACCCGCGCAGTCAAGGGAATAATGTACAAACTCTGTACAGACAGCACCCGAGGTGAGGATCGAAACCAGGCCTCTGGTGTTGTGAGGCAGCTGCTGTGCAACTATACTATGTCAAATGTTGGAGAACAACTTTAAGGTGAGAGGGGGAAAGTTTAAATGAGATTTAAAAGGCAAGTGTTATTTTGCACAAAGAGTTCCACGTGCATGGAATGTGCGGAAGGGAGATGGTAGAAGCAGATACAGTGCATTCAGAAAGTATTTAGACCCCTTCACTTTTCCACATTTTGTTATGTTACAGCCTTGTCCTAAAATGAATTTAAAATGAAATAAGGTCCCACAGTTGACAGTGCATGTTGGTGCGAAAACCAAGCCATGAAGACGAAGGAATTGTCTGTAGACCTCTGAGACAGGATTGTGTTGAGACTCAGATCTGGGTAAGGGTATAAAACAATTTCTACAGCATTGCAGATCCCAAAGAGCACAGTGGCCTCCCCCATTCTTAAATGAAAGAACTTTGGAACCATGGACTCTTCAAAGAGCTGGCCGCCTGGCCAAACTGAGCAATCGGGGGAGTAGGGCTTTGGTCAGGGAGGTGAAATAGCTGTGCATCAACGCTCCCCATCCAACCTGACAGAGCTCCAGAGTTCCTTTGTGGAGATGGGGGAACCTTCCCGAAGGACAACTATATCTGTAGCACTCCACGAATCAGGCCTTTATGGTAGAATGGCCAGACAGAAGCCGCTCCTCAGTATAAGGTACATGACAGCCCGCTTGGAATTTGCCAAAAGGCATGAGGAACAAGATTCTCTGGTCTGATGAAACCAAGATTGAACTCTTTGGCCTGAATGCCAAGCGTCAGGTTTGGAGGAAACCAGACACCGCTGATCACCTGGCCAATACCATACCTACGGTGAGGCATGGTGGTGGCAGCATCATACTGTGGGGATGTTTTTCAGCAGCAGGAACTGGGAGACTAGTCAGGATCGAGGGAAAGCTGAATGGAGCAAAGTACAGGGAGATCCTTGATGAAAACCTGGTCCAGAGTGTTCAGGACTTCAGACTGGGGCAGAGGTTCACCTTCCAACAGTACAATGATCCTAAACACACAGCCAAGACAACGCAGGAGTGACTTCGTGACAAGTCATTGAATGTCATTGAGTGGCCCAGCCAGAGCCCGGACTTGAACCCGATTGAACATCTCTGGAGGGACCTGAAAATAGCTGTGCATCAACGCTCCCCATCCAACCTGACAGAGCTTGAGAAGTTCTGCAGGGAAGAATGGGAAAAATTACCCAAATACAGGTGTGCCAAGCTTGTAGCGTCATACCCAAGAAGACTTGAGGCTGTAATCGCTGCCAAATGTGCCTCAACAAAGTACTGAGTAAAGAGTCTGAATACTTGTGTAAATGTAATATTTCAGTTATTTCTATTTAATTACTTTGCAAAAAGTTCTAAACACCTGGTTTCACTTTTATATTATGGGGTATTGGTATTGTATGGGGTATTGTAGATTGATGATAAAGAAAAAAAGAATTTAATCCATTTTAGAATAAGGCTGTAACGTAACAAAGTGTGTAAAAGTGAAGGGGTCTGAATACCTTCTGAATGCACTGTAGGAATGCAAAGTGTAAAAAACATTTGGGGACCTGAACAGACAGAGAATGGAGGGATACAGACCAGGTCTACGCAGATGTGATTAGTCTAAATTGGCACTGTGGTCAGCACAGTCATTGTGGGCTGAAGGGCCTCTTCCATGTTGTATTGTTCACAAATTTTTGATCATATTTAATTTGTTTTTTTCTCTGTTCCATTTTTTCTTTCCTTTACATATATGTACCAATCATAAACTGATCTTTTTGAATTGTACCTAATCCTACATCAATGCTACTCTTTCCAATCCACAAATGAGCATATCTATGTATTTGATTTTTCGTTCCTTCCAGCATATAGACACCAGAAGCTGGTAGGATGTGTGGATTCTATGCCCATCATTGACATTGCTATTAGCTTTGTCTTGTTCATAATGTGCTAGTTACCAATGAAGATCTTTAACCACATTATATCAGTGACCTCTGTATTTTTCCTTTTCTCGTGTCATTGGGTGCATCTGTATCTCTAAACTTCATAAACTTCTAAACTTCATAGATTCAAGAATTATATGTAAAATTCTGAAAAGTTATATCAATACCCTGCAAGCCTATTTTTTTGTAAGGTAAATTGTTTTCTGAGTTTTCAGTCTGATGTTCCCATATTTGTCTGCAGAAGTGAAAAGAATCAACCCCGAGAACACATATAATTGTTTTGTACCAAATTGAGATGTTTTCTGGTACATTTAAACTATGCTGCAGCAATTACATAGCACATAGAATACTGCAGCACTGGAACAGATCCTTCAGCCCACTACATCTGTGCTAAACATGATGTCAAGACCATCACTTATCGAACTACACAACCCACAGAGAGTGGTGAATTTGTGGAATTCTCTGCCACAGAAGGTAGTTGAGGCCACAGTTCATTGGCTATATTTAAGAGGGAGTTAGATGTGGCCCTTGTGGCTAAAGGGATCAGGGGGTATGGAGAGAAGGCGGGTATGGGATACTGAGTTGGATGATCAGCCATGATCATATTGAATGGCGGTGCAGGCTCGAAGGGCCGATTGGCCTACTCTTGCACCTATTTTCTATGTTTCAATGTTTCTATGTTTCTATAGCCCTCCATTCCCTGAATACCTGAAAGCCTTTTAATTAATGTCTAGATAAACGAATATCCGCTACCTCCATATGATCCATATCCCTCCATTCACTGCATGTCCATGAGCTTCTCTAAAAACCTCTTAAATGCCACTTTCATATACTTCGATCAGGTCTCCCCATAGCTTCCAGCATTCCAGAGAAAACAATTTTACATCTGGCACAGCGGTAGAGTTGCTGCCTTACAGTGTCAGAGACCTGGGTTTGATCCTGACTACATCTGCTGTTTGTACAGAGTTTGTACATTCTCCGTGGGACCGTGTGGGTTTTCTCTGGGTGCTCCAGAGTCTTTGACTTCGGTAAAAATTGTAAATTGCCCCTAGTGTGTAGGATAGTACTAGTGTAGGGGGATTGCTGGTCGGCTAGAGTCAGAGGGCCGAAGGGCCTGTTTCCATACTGTATCCCTAAACTACACTAATCTCTTACCTGTTAGATAAATCATTGTTAGATAAATTATTCTTTTTTTTTTTTTAATAAATATTTTTATTAGAAGTAGACATATTATAAAGTATAGTTACATATTATAGTAAAAAAACTTTTCATATACATCAGTCATACATTATTAAAATTTTCAATTGTCGATTACTTCTACTTCTAGTGGGGTTTTTTATATAGAAAAAGAGAAAAAGAGAGAAAAAAGAGTTACAAATATCAAAAAAAACTAAAAACGTGGAATGGATTGCTTATAATACGTCATTGGAGATAGGTTCATAGATTATAAAGTATGACTTTTCATCTAATCCTGAGTTCAAGTTTCAGTTGGGTTTTCGTGCCGGGCCAATCTATCCCGTCAGATAATTAATGAATGGAGCCCATATTTTATCAAAAAGTTCTTGTTTGTCCATTAAGACAAGTCTAATTCTTTCTAGATATAGGGTCTCCGACATTTCCACAATCCACATTTTAATTGTGGGGGTCGTAGGGCCTTTCCAAAATGTTAATATTAATATTTTCCCGGTTATAATACTGTAGTCGAGGAAATTTCTTTGGCTTGTTGTGAGTGTTAAACTTTGCTCTGATATTCCAAGTATTATTAATTTTGAGTTTGGATCCAGTTTTGTATTAATAACTTCTGAAATTATTTCAAAAATATCAGTCCAGAAATGTTTAATTTTTATACAATTTGCAAACGTATGTTAAATTAGCATCTAGATGTAGACATTTATCATAAATAGGAGAGATTTGTGGGAAGATTCTATTTAGTTTTATTTTATAGTGTAATCTATGTAAGACTTTAAATTGTATTAAAGCATGTCTGGCATTTAACGAACATTGATGTATATGTTGTAAACTTTCGTCCCACAAATCTTTCGTTATACCTAATTAATTTCCCCATGTGTGTCTATATGGTTCCGTCGGTGGTACCTCGTTGTTTAGGAGGGTGTTATAAATATAAGCTATTAATTTTTCAGTCTACAGGACTAGGGAACCAGAAATCCTTGATGAATGTTTAAATAAAGAGGTATATGTCTTAGTTACATAGATTCCTAAGTATTTAACTTGTTCAAACATTCATCAAGGATTTCTGGTTCCCTAGTCCTGTAGACTTGTGTGTTAGATTTAACATAATCTCTAATTTGTAGATATCTGAAGAAATTATTTGAGTGCAGTCCATGATTCTGTTGTAACTCCTGAAATGAAAGAAAAGTGCCTTTCCCATAAAGATGTCCAATCTTTTTAATTCCATAATTTTTCCATTGTGTGAAACCCCTATCCAAAAAGGAATGTTTTGAATAAGGGATTATTTACAATGGGAAGGCATAGTGGTATATTATTCAATTTAAAAACTTTTTTAAATTGTTTCCAAATTCGTATTCCACTATGTATTATGGGGTTTTCCCTATAGGTTTTTGTGTGCAGTTTTGTGGTAGAAATATGATCGGTCCAATTTCAAAAGGTGAACAGTCTTCCTTTTCCATCCTTAACCAATCTGGTTGTTGATCCATTTCTTTCAGCCAGAAATTCATGTTTTTAATATGGACTGCCCAAAAATAAAACAAGAAATTTGGCAAAGCCAGACCTCCATTTATCTTTGACTTACATAAATGTTTTTTACTTATTCTATGATTCTTATAATCCCAGATAAAACTTGTAACAATGGAGTCGACTTTTTTGAAAAAAGTTTTTGGGATATATATCGGGATTAATTGAAATAGGTACAGTAGTTGCGGTAAGAAGATCATTTTTATAGCATTAATTCTACCAAGCATTGAAATGGGAAGTGTTTTCCAGTATTGAATATTCTTGTGTAGTTTATTCAGTAAGGGTGGAAAATTTAGTTTAAATAAAGAGGTATATGTCTTAGTTACATAGATTCCTAAGTATTTAAATTTATCTTTAACTATTTTAAAAGGGGATTGTTGTAATGTATGTAGATTGAGTTTTGTTATTGGCATGATTTCACTTTTATTCCAATTAATTCTATATCCTGAGAACTGACCAAATTGAGTTATTAAATTTAATAGATTTGGAATACTTTTTTTAGATTAGATTAGATAGCCTTTATTGTCATTCAGACCAAAGTCTGAACGAAATTGCAGCAGTCATACATACAATACAATACACTAAAAAACAACAATAAACACATTTTAACATCCACCACAGTGAGTCCACCCAGCATCTCCTCACTGTGATGGAGGCAAAAGTCTTTAGGTCTGCAGTCTCTTCCCTCCTCTTCTCCCTCTGCGCTGAGGCGATACCCCACCGGGCGATGTTAAAAACTGTTATTGAGTTTTCAATCACCGCGCCCCGGGGTGGTCGAAGCTGCCGCCCACCAGTCCTGCTGACGCAGCCGCTGGCCCGCGGCCGAACCCCGGACTCAGGCCACCACTGCCAGAACACCGTCCCAGCCACCCTCACGTGAGTATCGTGCCATCTTCAGCCTCGGGCTGGGCCGCCCCCGACATGGGCACCGTACCTCCCTCGGGCTGGGCCGCCCCGACATGGGCGCCGTACCTCCCTCGGGCTGGGCCGCCCCGACATGGGTGCCGTACCTCCCTCGGGCTGGGCCGCCCCGACATGGGCGCCGTACCTCCCTCGGGCTGGGCCGCCCCGACTTGGGCGTCGCTTCTTCCCCGGGCCGGGCCGCCCCGACATGGGCGCCGCTCCTCCCTCGGGCTGGGCCGCCCCGACATGGGTGCCACTTCTTCCCCGGGCCGGGCCGCCCTGACATGGGCGCCGCTCCTCCCTCGGACTGGGAACGCCATACCTCCCCGAGCTCGGCCACTCCGACGGGAGCACCGTTCCTTCCTCGGGCCAGGCCGCCCTCACGGGAGCGTCCCAGTCCCTCACGGAAGCACTGTTCCAGCCCCGAGCCGGGCCGCCCTCACGGGAACGAGCTCAGGGCGAGTCCTGGCGGGCTCTACCTCCTGAGCCTCGAGGTCGCCAGCTCCGCCATTAGGCCTCAGCGCAGACGGAGGCAGAGAAGGGGAATACGACAAAAAAGTTGCATTCCCCCACAGGGAGAGACAGCAAGCCCCGTTTCAAACCCCCCCCCCCAAACACAAACTAAAAACCAACACTAGACTAACCAAAAACGAAATAAACAACACAAAAAACACGAAACAAACAGGACTGCCGGTGAGCCGCTGCAGCCAGAGCCGCGCCGCCACTCCGAAGTTTAGTTCGGAATACTAGTTTCTAACTTTGTAATATATATTAGTACATCATCTGCATATAAGGAAATTTTATTCCTTGTTTCTCTAGTGTTATATCCGTATATTCCTGTATGGGTTCTAACGCTTTCTGCTAGGGGTTCGATTGCAAGAGCAAATAATAGTGGGGATAGTGAACATCCTTGTCTACAACCTCTAGAGAGGTTAAATTTAGTTGATAACATTTGGTTTGTTAATATTCTAGCTGTTGGATTAGAGTATAACAATTTAACCCATGTACAGTACTTCTCTCCCAATTGAAATTTTTTCATCACCGAAAATAAATATGGCCATTCTACCTGGTCAAATGCTTTTTCAGCATCTAACGAAATAAATAAATTAATTATTCTGATAATTATTTTCATTTACTTCTAATATTATTGTTGAAAATCAAATGATAGGGAAGGGTAAATTGATGCTAAGAGGGAATTGTTCTTCCTCCAATTCTCTCTCCTTCGTGTGGAGAAGCCACCGGCCTCCATTCAAAGTTTCTTTAGCTCAGAATGGAGCCTACCATGTGGGACACAAATCCACATGCTGTGATTCAGTTGCACAGTAATGAGCCCAACACAATCACATAGTGAAAGAATCCAGACGTGTGTTGGTGTTGTTTTTCGTTTCTGGCGACACAATAACAAATTTATGAGAATGATCCCAGGTATGATTGGGTGAACACATGATGAGCATTTGATGACAGTACACTCGCTGGAGTTTAGATTGAAAATTACCGAATAGTGAAAGACCTGTATCGAGTGGATTCCACTCGTGGGAGAGTCTGGGACCATAGAATAAAAGGATGTACCTTTAGAAAGGAGAGGAGGAGGAATTTCTATAGCCAGAGGGTGATGAATTTGTGGAATTCATTGTCTCATATGGCCGTGGAGGCCAAGTCAAGGGATGTATTTGATGTGGAGATTGCCAGATTCTTGATTTGTAACGGTCTGGGGTTATGGGGAGAAGGCAGGAGAATGGGGTTGAGAGGGAAATATAGATCAGCCAGGATTGAATGGCTGAGTAGACTTGTCATGTGATAAGAGCGGAATTAGGCCATTTGGCCCATCAAGTCTACTTCGCCATTTAATCATGGATGATCTATCTCTCCCTCCTAATCCCATTCTCTTGCCATCTCCCCAAAACCACTGACTTGATAGGCCGAATGGCCTAATTATCTCCTAGAATGAACATGAAATTGTATTAGTTCTTAGGGTTAAAGGAATCAAGGGATATGGGGAAAAAGCAGGGATGTGGTACTAATTTTGTATGATCAGCCATGATCATATTGAATGGCGGTGCTGGCTTGAAGGGCCGAATGGCCTACGCCTGCACCTATATTTCTATGATTCAGAAATAACAGGTGAAATGGATGGCGGACGATCTGACATCGCAAGGCTAACTTTAAAGGGAAGAATGCTTGAACTGCTGTCTGATTTATTTCCTTTTACTTCCAACCAGAAGCTTGATTTCCATTCTTTCTTTATGTCACATGCAATACTTTTCTGTTATGACTTTAGTATAGGAATAAAGAGTAAATTACTAGCTTGAGGAAACAAAGTGCTGGAGTAACTCAGTGAGTCAGGCAACATCTCTGGAAATCAGGGATAGGTGACGTTTGGTATATTGAAACTATACTTCAGCAATTACATAGAACAGTACAGCACAGGAACAGGTCCTTCAGCCGACAAGATCTGGACCCTTCTTTAGGCAGACTTGGGTAGAATGATTTTTAATGTTTCTCTTGTGTGCTGCCAGATTACTGCAGGAACAGTCAGCAATGCACAGCTGCGTAAAGCAAATTAACTGGAGATAATCAGTAAATTACTTCCCAATGGACACCAGAAGCCAGAAGATGAAAAATATGAAACAGTAGTTGGCTTCTCTTACAGACGGGATATTATTGACCACAATTGTAGCTATTACAATACCACGAAAGAACTAGAAAAGAGTAACTCAGTGGGACAGGCAACTCAGTGGGACTAGTCAGAAGAATGGTCTCGACCCAAAACGTCACCCATTCCTTCTCTCCAGAGATGCTGCCTGTCCCACTGAGATACTCCAGCTTTTTCTGTCTATCTTCGTTTTAAACCAGCATCTGCAGTTCCTTCCTACTAGAAAAGAGTGTTGTTTAGCTGGACAGCAATCTTTGCATCAATAGCCAAGCTTAATCATCACCTACTATAAGCCTGCATCAGTTTCACTGGCTTGCTTTCAACTAGATAAACTGACTCTTTCTTTCAGTTATCTACATAAGAAAGACCAGCTCCTCGATCAACATGCCCGAGAAACACATCTGCAGTGATAGTTCTTGACAATCACAAACAACAACATTGAACCAAAGGCATGGAGTCACTCTACAATATATAGACACAAAATGCTGGAGTAACTCAGCGGGTCAGGCAGCATCTCTGGAGAAAAAGGATAGCTGACATTTCAGGTTGGAACCCTGCTTCAGACTCTTCTTCTTTCCGACCCGAAGAGTCAGCTATTCTTTTTCTCCAGGGATGGTGCCTGACCTGCTGAGTTACTCCAGCATTTTGTGTCTATCTTCGGTATAAACCAGCATCTGCAGTTCCTTCCAGTGCACTCTCTACAATATTTCCCTGACACACTCAGTCACATCTTGTGTTGTGCTGCCCATCATCAATGTGGTTGTACAATGAGAATAGGAGGAGAAGCAGAAACAGCAAGCATTAACGAATGTGGAGGAATTTGATGCAGGCTATGAGGCAGCAACAGTGGAAAGGGCAGGCAGTGCCTGGAAATCAGAGTAGCCAGGAAGTGGTTCACCAGTCAAAGAAAACAAAAAAAAGTGAGAAGTTTATTTGAAAACTTAACAGCAATGCAGAGTGAAGTCAAGTATATCATCATAGGTACAAATACACTGCGGTACTAATATCATAGAGTAGTACAGAACCAGCAGCCACAGTTTAAGAATAAAGGGTAGGCCATTTAAAACTGAGAAACAACTTTTTCACCCAGAGAGTTGTGAATTTGTGGAATTCTCTGCCACAGAAGGCAGTGGAGGCCAATTCACCGGATGAATTTAAAAGAGAGTTGGATAGAGCTCTCGGGGCTAGCGGAATCAAGGGGTATGGGGAGAAGGCAGGCACGGGTTACTGATTGTGGATGATCAGCCATGATCACAATGAAAGGCAGTGCAAGCTCAAAGGGCCGAATGGCCTTCACCTGCACCTATTTTCAATGCTTTCTACGAGTCCACGTCAAGAGCACCAAAAGCAAAAGACAAGGTTGGAGGGGGTGCTAGTAAATCTCTGTCGCATCTGGAAGGGCTGTTGAAGTTCCTGAATGAGGCAAGACTGGAGGTGTAGGGACAGGTATTGCATCTCCTGGAGTTTGCAGGGGGAAGTGCCTGGACAGGAGGAGGGATGAGTGAACCAAAGATTCAGAGAGAAAGCAGAAAACTGTCAGCAGAAAGCAGAAAGGGCGGGGACGGGAAGATGTGACAAGTGGTGGTAGCGTATTGAAAGTGGCTGAAATGGCAGAGATTGATATTTCAGGTATGGAGGATGGTGGGTTGAAAGGTGTGGAACAAGCAGTGCTAAACCTGTTGAGGGGGGTGGGGAGGGGGGAGGGTAGTGAGACAAGAACTGAGGGAAATGGAGGAGACATGATTGAAGCCTCCAATCATAACAGCGGGTGGAGAGGTGGGGGGGGGGGGTGGAAACTCCAGACTGATAAAGGGTCGCAACCCGAAATGTCACCTATTCCTTTTATACTTCTTCTTCTTTCGTGTGGCGTGCACAGCCTAAAGTTGTAGGACAACTTGTTCGATTTGATCTTCCATTTGTGCACGTCGAGTTGATTGCATTAGTCGAAACAGGGTGGATCACGTGAAGGTTGCAATCTTCCATCACATTCCTTTTATTGAGAAAGGGAGAGATGTTGCCTGACACGTTGAGTTACTCCAACATTTTGTGTCCATCTAAAAAAACTATTGTCTCTTTGCAAGGTCGACTGGGAAGAAGTATAGTCAAGATAGCTGCAAAGCTCAGTGGGTTTGTAGTAGACACGAGTGGATAGTCTATTCCATGAAATCAAGGGAAAGAGAGGTGTCAGAGATGGTCAAAGTGAATTTGAGAGCAGGGTGGAAGTTGGTGGTGAATGTGATGAAATAGACAAGTTCTGCATTGGTGCAGGAAGCAGCCCCTATGCAATTGGTGATCTAGTAGAGAGAGAGTTGGGGAGTGGTGTTGTGGTGCTTTTGGAACAAAGAATGTACAACGTCACCAACATTAAATCAGGAATAGTTGGGGCTTATGACAGTGCCTATGGCATGACTACAACACCTTTGACTTGTGAGTGGAATCAAAAGGATAGATGCAGATCAAGATAGAATTAGAATCCGTTCAGGTACAGAAAGTGAAATAAATTAAAAGATAGAAAGATTACATTAAGAAAAGGGACAAAAAGATCAAATAAAAAATAAAGCTTTTAGATCTTTAATAATTTATCCATACATCAAAGTGACTCACCAAATGAAGCAGCACCTTTTCTGGGCCAGAGAGGTTAATCACCACTGCATAAACCATTATCACATCATTAAAAGGGTGCCAACACAATAAAGCACCAGCAATAGCTTTTAGTAGAAAAGTTTAATTTGTGTTAAGTGTGTGAGTACAACAAGTTCTTAACAATTAATGGAAAATTAAGACAACAGCCAGAATGCATGAACTGACCAGTAAATTATGCCAATTTGCAACATGATAGCTTATTAATGCCCTGATAATCGTGTGCATCATAATCTTGCAATTATTTTTCCAACCAGTTTGTACCAGTTGAATTTTGCAAATAGCAGAGGGAGCACTTGTTAATTCGAGAGTGTGTGATTTGTTAATCGAGTAAATATAAATGAGCCAGCAAAGTAACAAACTGAAAACCCAACTTGTGTTAGTTCGGGAAATACTTGGAATAAAAATACTGACATGGAATTTGTTTTTGAGATTCTATTGCACCTGAAAATGTTCTTGAGCTGTCTGTCTGTCTGTCTGTCTGTCTGTCTGTCTGTCTGTCTGTCTGTCTGTCTGTCTGTCTGTCTGTCTGTCTGTCTGTCTGTCTGTCTGTCTGTCTGTCTGTCTGTCTGTCTGTCTGTCTGGCTAGAATTTAGGAGATTGAGAGGGGATCTTATAGAAACGTACAAAATTCTTATGGGGTTGGACAGGCTAGATGCAGGAAGATTGTTCCCGATGTTGGGGAAGTCCAGGACAAGGGGTCACAGCTTAAGGATAAGGGGGAAATCCTTTAGGACCGAGATGAGAAGAAACTTTTCACACAGAGAGTGGTGAATCTCTGGAACTCTCTGCCACAGAGGGTAGTTGAGGCCAGTTCATTGGCTATATTTAAGAGGGAGTTCGATGTGGCCCTTGTGGCTAAAGGGATCAGGGGGTATGGAGAGACCATGATCATATTGAATGGCGGTGCAGGCTCGAAGGGCCGAATGGCCTACTCCTGCACCTATTTTCTATGTATCTATGTCTGTCTGTCTGTCTGTCTGTCTGTCTGTCCTTATAAAACTCTGATCTTGCATGTGTATTTATTTGTTTGTGTGTAAGCACATCTTCGCCAAAAAACGACGCGGTAATGGTAAACGTTTTACATATTCTGGTAGAGATTTTCCCCGTGGAGTCCAAAATCGTCTTATCTGAAAACTTCAGGCTTTATTTCTTGAGTTATTACTGAAAATATTCAAAAATATGACAAAACTTTGATTTAAAAAACCACTGCCTTTTGTTGATGACGTCACAATGCGCCTGCTCCGTGCGTCCTTCTTCCACGCGCTGCGAGTGACATCACCCCCCCCAGTTATTCAAAAGATGCAGAAAGAACGAGCAAGTCTGTACTCGCCCCGCGTCGGCGCATGGACCTGGGCAGAAGCAGAGCCTGGAGCATATTGCGTTCGAGAACCAGCCCTCCCCTGTGATGCCACATGCCCCCCCCACCCCTCAAACTCTACCCTCCTCCCTCTCTGCCCACCCCCCCCACCCCCTCCCCCCCCGCTCCCTCTCTGACCCCCACTCCCTCTCTACTTCCCCCCCCACCCCCTTTGCCTCTGCCCTCTGCTCTCTGCTCTCTGCCCTCTGCCCTCTGCCCTCTGCCCTCTGCCCTCTGCCCTCCGCCCCTGCCCTCTGTCTCTGCCCTCTGCACTCTGTCTCTGCCCTCTGTCTCTGCACTCTGCCTCTGCCCCCTGCCTCTGCCCCTGCCCACTTCCTCTGCCTGCCTCTGCCCTCGCTCTCTCTACTCCCCTCCCTCTCCCTCTCTAGCCACACCTGCGACTTGGGGGCAATGCGTGAGTGGACAGGGCGTGGGATGGGGTAAAAGGAGCGAATTATTAATATTGATATAATATCAAGGGGGGTGGTTAGTATGTGTGTGTGAGGGGTGGTTAGTGTGCGCGCGTTGAGGAGACAGAACCCAACGGGTCCCACTTGGTCTAGTACTTAACTATCTTGTCCCCTTCTGATTTGCGGTGTTTTTAAATTCGCGCAAAAACGGTACCCGATAGCACTATGATTTTCGCCACCTTACTCACCATTCTCCTGTGCTGCAAGCGCACCAAGTTTTGTTCCGATCGGTGAAATATTCCAAAAGTTATTAGTCTTCTCTCCTGTCATTCGCTGGAATGGCGACGCCCCTTCTGGCACCCGCTGTCAATCATCGGTGGCAAGGAGAATAAAGCTGAAGGAGCGGAGTGTGGGCGGGGCTGCGTTCTGCGGGCGGGGCTGGGCTGGGCAGCATTACGTGAGCGGGGATGTGTTCTGGCGGCGGCGACAGCAGCAACCACCGACACCACCACGATGAGTCGGGAGCCGTGAGTGAGGTCGGAGCCAGGGCCTGGAGCCGGTGAGTGCGGTCGGAGCCGAGGCTCAGCTGTGGCGCTGAGCCCACACAACCCTCTCCCCTCTCCCATACATGAAATGAGTTGCCAGAGGAAGCGGCAGAGGCAAGTACAATTTTGACTTTTAAAAGATACTGGACAAATATATGAATCGGAGGGATGTCGGCCAGGTGCAGGCAAGTGGGGCTAACTCAATTTGGCAACATGGACGGCATGGATGAGTTGGGCCGAATGCCGTATTCCATGCTGTATAGCCCCATGGGACTGAGTCAGTAGGTCACAAAAAGCTGGAGTAACTCAGGGGTCAGACTGCACCTCTGGAGAAAAGGAATAGATGACATTTTGGGTCAAGACCTTTCTTCAAACGTCTTGTCCTGAAACGTCGCACATTCCTTTCCTCCAGAGATGCTTCCTGACCTGCTGCGTTCCTCCAGCTTTTTGTGTTTATTTTCAGTTTAAATCAGCACCTGCAGTTCCTTCCTAAACATATCCAAGCAATTAGATGTTGTGAGATTGAATTCTGTCACAAGAAGCTTGAAAACCCTGGCCTCCTTTCATTCATTTTGATATCCTCGATACATGCAGGGCGGACTGTCCAGATGATGTTCGCTGGGCTGATGGCCCAAGGGCCACCTACTTTGTATTTGTCCCTCTTCTGTAAGGAAGGATAAATAGAGACCTGCAATGAAAGTAACAACTTGTGTTGAACGGTGGTGAAGAACATTTGTTGATGCCAATAATGAGCGAGACGCACAAAATAGCTTAAAGGTGAAGTAGAATGTCAGTGGCTGGATGAATGGGGATGTAAGAAACTGATATGCTGGAGTAAAGTACTGAGGTCTTTAGGTTAAGAGTGACATCAGTATCCAGCTGAATGTGTCCTTGTGTTCACCTTTACTGATCTAGTGAAGTGATTAAGCTGCTTGCAGCTCTGAATGCAGACTCAGAGACCACAGACATGCTGCTGACCAACCATCTGCAAGCATCTTCAGTGTAAATCAGCATCTGCCGTTCCTTCTTACACATTTTGGGTGCTCCACTCCTCAAGGTATGCCTACTTTGAAGAAGTGTTAAACTTTTTCATACCTTCAGGTTCCCTCTCCCCTGACTCTCAGTCTAAGGAAGGGTTTAGACACGAAACGTCATCTATTATTTTGCTCTAGAGATGCTGCCTGACCCGTTGAGTTACTCCAGCATTTTGTGTCTATTGTTGTTGTAAACCAGCATCTGCAGTTCCTTCCTACACCTTCCTGTTGCCAGGTTATTGGCTTCTTTCTCATTTCGTCAAGGATATAAGTTTGCAGTAGGCTCTCTCAACCACATCATGCCATTTATTGTGGTATCTTAAAAGCTCCCTTTCTTCAGACTTCAAAGTTTAGAGATACAGCTCGGAAACAGGCCCTTCAGCCCACTGAGTCCGCGCCGACCAGCGATCGCTGTACACTAACGCTATACTACACTAAGGACAATTTTACTGAAGTCAATTAATGAGCCAATGATTCAATAGACAATAGGTGCAGGAGTAAGCCATTCAGCCCTTTGAGGCAGCACTGCCATTCAATGTGATCATGGCTGATCATCCCCAATCAGTACCCCGTTCCTGCCTTCTCCCCATATCCCCTGACTCCGCTATTTTTAAGAGCCCTATCTAGCTCTTTCTTGAAAGCATCCAGAGAACCGGCCTCCACCGCCCTCTGAGGCAGAGAATTCCACAGACTCACCACTCTCTGTGAGAAAAAGTGTTTCCCCGTCTCCGTTCTAAATGGTTTACTCCTTATTCTTAAATGATTTAATTATGCATTATTTCACATGTACCTAAGTACAGATTAATCTACAATCCTGTACGTCTTTGTCATGTGGGAGGAAACCGGAGCACACAGAGAATACCCCTGGAGTGACAGGGAGAACGTACAAACTCCGTAAAGACAGCACCCATAGTCAGCGTCGAACTCGGGTCTCTGGCACGGTAAGGCAGCAACTCTACCACTGCCACTGTTTTCTTCAGCGCAATCAACTCCAAAGTCCATCAAAAGTATTGCATGGAAAATGCATTTCAACACCTGAGCTGAAATCGAGCATATGCTTACATCGTCACTGTCTAATTATTCATGAAGCCCACAATGAATATGATAATGCAGCTGTTAAGGTAAAACGACTTTGCCAAATGTGTCACTAGAAAGAATCTTGTTCATTGGAGACCCTTTTCCATCACTAGCTTCCCCACACTATCCACCACCCACCCTTCCCCCTAACTCACTGCTCAAACCACATAGTGATACTAACATTCACACCTTGGTACCTACATAACAGTGGGAGGACAGTAAGGCAGCCAAAAGGTTGTAAAATATTTAATGCAAGAATGGATTATCATTTTGGAGTTTCTGAAAATAATTTTTGAAGGTAAAAATCGTGTGATATACTCTAACAAATTGGCAATGTGTTTAAAAACTTGGAATAAAAATAATTAGCAGAGTAAATCTGGTTAGAATTTATTATGCATTAGAACGAGATAATGTCTGCCATAATTTTGTTGGAAATGTTTTTTGTTTTATTTCCATGGTGCTTGATTAAGGATTTTTAGCCGGTTTGTGTTCTGTATAGCTGGACCTTCCCAGCCATAGGCTCAATCCCGAGGTACCCAGGGTCACCTCTACCAGGGTCAAGCAGGTCAAAGGAGCCTCAGGAGAAAGATTCTAAATTGGTTCAGCTGGCAGGGCATAGTTTCTGACCCCGTCTCCTCTCAAACCCCACAGAGGAATGAGCAGAAGACTTCAAGAAGGCTAAAGTGACCTCGGCAATCTTGCAAAGTAATTTTTGTTTCTCTCCCAGACTACGGATGTCTAAGTGGAGTGCACACTCTGCTTTCTTTTTGGTGGAAGATCCAGGGAAATGGAAGGTCTAAATGCACTGCACTGAACGAGCAGCTGGAGTGAACATGTCACTTGTCTTTGACGAAGGGTTTCGGCCCGAAACGTCGCCCATTTCCTTCGCTCCATAGATGCTGCTGCACCCGCTGAGTTTCTCCAGCATTTTTGTGTACCGATGTCACTTGTCTTGTGTCCCAGATTCAAAATACACCTTCTGCTGTTTGCCGTTTGCTCCTTCCTTCATTGGAGCTTGCCAAGCCACGACCTGGAACTTGCACGCGGCAACTTCAGAAAAAAAGAAGACGGGGAACATACCCATCTTATTCCCTTCCAGTCAGATGAAATACTAACTCAAAACACATGGCATCATTTGGAAGTAGAATGACAGCTGAAACCATGTTCAGAGGACTGAACACTGCCCTCAAGAAATGACAATGAAATAGCTGTAACAAAATATATGAATCCTGGTGTAACTCAGCGAGACAGGCAACATCTCTGGAGAAAAGGAATGGATGATGTTTCGGGTCGAGACCCTTCATCAGACTATCTATTCACACCTTTATGCATACTTACTTAACAGTGGGAAGTATAGCATGGCAGCCAAAATGGTTGTAAAATGTTTCATGCATGTATGGACCTCAATTCTAGTACCAAGTGATTTCGAAAATCTTTCCAGTGCAGAAAATAGGATGAAATAAGCAAAATGATCAAAGTACATTTTATTGCTTTATCACAAGATTTACTTATTTAACATCACTTAAAGAAACTTTGTTGTCGGGCAGAACAGTATTCCTAAATCAGTATATTAATCCCAGGGAGCGGCAAAGAAAAATACTATCCATTGTGGTTTATATTAAAGAAATAAACATCAATGCCTTCATTGGATTTAGTAACATCTGGCTTTTTTTCCCACTGCTGTGGGTCTATTGGTATGTATCTCCACACAGGTCACTGTAATTAGCATTCTTTTCAGTCCTGGAGGTTGATCAAGAGGAATCAGTGATTTTAAAGTACAAAGGAGCACACAGCTGGCACTGAATTTTTAAAGTACTGACACCTCCTGATCGAATATTCAGCTCTGAAAAGAATGACGGTTCTCGTTAACCCTGTGGAGTACTGACTGACAGACCTGCCACTGATGAAATGAGGGGCCATTCACCAAACTCAGTGAAAAATATCTTACACCCCTCCAGTGCAGTGGGAAGAGGCTTAAAACTGAGATTTCCTCTGACAGGTAGGAGAAACATTAAGTATTGATTTTAAAAAATTACTATCGAAAAATTACTATCGGAAAATTGATTATGTGGCTCCCTGTATGAAAAATTCGATAGTAATGAGGTTTGGATTTTTTTTTTGTTATATATATGTTGAGTCAAGTAATCTGGAGAGCATTGCAGAGCAAGGCAACAAAGTGCTGAAAAGTGACTAAGTTTTAGTGCTGGACTGATCAGTTATCATATGCACTTTAATCTTAGTTTGTTGAAAGAGTTTGGTGGCTGAGAACAACATGGGCAAAACCCTAAAGGGCCACTGAATGCATTGACTAGGATGCAATTGGTCACAATATATGGATGTATTATTGTGGAGGGGGGGGGGGGGGGGGGGAGAGAGAAAAATTACTATGCTTGGATCAGTCCTTTCTATTTAATTCACTGCTTATTGGAACCATAAACTGAAAGCTAATAATTTTGGTGAGTCCTGAAATAAAGGCAGAAGCTTGAATTCCTGCCATCAGCCCTTGATGATGAATAGGGCTAATGAATACAAGTGAGTGGTAGGAATCTGTGACCAGCTGCATCAAGGCAGGTAATGCAGCTCAGACTTAATTGGGAGCAGGTATTGGTTGGCTGTATTACTTTAATTGGTAAGGAGGGCTTCTGAATGGAAAGGACAAAGTATAATGGCCAAATTGTGCTGTACAATAGCACTTGGGCTGGGATTGTATGCGTCCGTTAATCTGCTGAGGAATGAGGCAATTCTGAACAATTTTCTCAGTGAAACCAACTCCAGAAAGCCTGTCCCTTTTGTTCTCCCTTGGGAAAATGCAAGATTGAAACAGAAAATACCTCTATGGAGGCAATCAATTGCCACGTGTGGAAAGCGGATACAGCTGTGAACCATGAAAAAGAGATCTTTGTAGTACAATAAAGGATGGAAAAGGAGATAAAGCCGGGGATAAGAGTGGGTCTGTCACAGCTTCAGTGAGAGTATAAAGTGATGACATTTACAGTGACTATTGAGACCGTAAAAATAACTCGGTAGAATTTAAAGACTTAAATTTGATATTCAGAAGACGGGCTGCCATAATTAAAAGTGGACTTAAACTGTTAAGCAAGTCATTAATAACAGAAGGGTTATAGGAACCTCTTAAAAAAGTTAATGATGCTGTTGCTATTACACTAGAAACCATATTTTCTGCTGCAATCAACTCCACCTCATTATTAGAAGATAGCACAATGGTACACTTAAATAAAATGTTGGTTTGTAAATAAGCCTGGCCTTTAAATGCCAGACCATTAATCTCATGGGATCATTTAAGAAGCTTATACCACTTGTACTGTGATGTACTTTTAAAGAAAATCTTCTCAGAAATGATGAACCCAGCTGTGCCTAAAAATATGTATCTACGTTGCATTTCTCTAAGTGATGCATTTTGAGGTTAAAAAGCAAATTTATGAATAAATTAATGCAAGACCTTAAATGGATTCACATTTACATCCTCTACTGAATTATATGCTTTACTTTAGAGTCTTTAGACTTTAGAGATACTGCAAGGAAACAAGCTCTTCGGCCCACTGAGTCCGTACACTAACACTATCCTACACACTAAGACAATTTTAAAACTTACCAAAGCCAATTAACCTACAAGCCTGTATGTCTGTGGCTTGTGGGTGTGACCCGGAGAAAAGCCACATGGTCACAGGGAGAACGTACAAACTCCAAACAGACAGCACCCGTAGTCAGGATTGAACCCGAGTCACTGGTGCTGTAAGGCAGCAACTCTACTGCTGCACCAAACACAATTAGAAGGTTACATTGTACAAATAGAAAACAATTTAATCTGTCATAATTGAGTTTTTTTTATTTAATAGAATGTTAATCTTGCTTATGCAATCTTTTATAGAAACATAGAAACATAGAAAATAGGTGCTGGAATAGGCCATTCGGCCCTTCAAGCCTGCACCGCCATTCAATATGATCATCCAACTCAGTATCCTGCACCTGCCTTCTCTCCATACCCCCTGATCCCTTTAGCCACAAGGGCCACATCTAACTCCCTCTTAAATATAGCCAATGAACTGGCCTCAACTACCTTCTGTGGCAGAGAATTCCACAGATTCGCCACTCTCTGTGTGAAAAATGTTTTTCCCATTTCGGTCCTAAAAGACTTCCCCATTATCCTTAAACTGTGACCTCTTGTTCTGGACTTCCCCAACGTCGGGAACAATCTTCCTGCATCTAGCCTGTCCAACCTCTTAAGAATTTTGTAAGTTTCTATAAGAATTTATGTTATTATAACACAATAGATATCTCAGCTGCAATTATAATCACAATAATCAATGCATGTATGATTTGCCATCTCTAATTTGAAGACAATGGCTTGAAAATGAGCCTGCGTCATGTCTATGGTCCAAACGCAGCTGGTCAGAGGCAACATGCACCTGAAATCCAGCAAAGATCACAAGAAATTGCAGAGAATTGTGGATGCAGCCCAGCCCATCACACAAAACAACCTCTCTTCCATTGACTCATTTGCACTTCACGCTGCCTCAGCAAGGCCACCAGCATAATCAAGGATGAATCTCACCCTTCTTCTCTCCTCTCCCATCAGGCAAGAGGTATAGAAGTGTGAAAACACACACACCTCCAGATTCAGGGACAGTTTTCCCCCAGCTGTTATCAGGAAACTAAACCATCCTATCAACAACTAGAGAGCAGTCAGGAGGTACTATCTACCAAATTGCAGACCCTTGGACTATCTTTAATCAGACATTACTGGATTATATCTTGCATGACACATTACTCCCTTTATCATGTATCTGTACATTGCGGACAGCTCAATTGTAATCATGTATTGTCTTTTTGTTGACTGGTTAGCACGCAACAAAAGCTTGTCACTGCACCATTGGTACACACGCCAATAAACTAAACTAAACACACCTAAATGATGACGCTCAGATCCTAAGACAGCATCAGGCATTGTACCCAAAAGAAACCAGTTGCAGCGACCATGTGTTACTGGTCTTCAGTTAAGTCAGTGGGTGATAGCAATGGAAGGTGGTGAAGAATTGGGGAGGCAAGACTCTGTCCCCAATGCCTGCTCCAGTCGCATGATGGCCAGGTTTTCAAAAGGGGCTGTTTAAATTTGACTGACCACGTTCAGGGAATGTCAGAATGCATGAAATGATGAATCGTCCACTTTGCCAAGTCCTGAGCATTTATCCTACTTGCACCCCAAAATCTGATGTAGCATATATTTCAATTCTCACCCAGTTATCTAGAGAAAGAATTGAGTTCACTGAATACCGCACCTTTAATATTTGTAAGTACTGCAGAGCCAAAATGCTGGAGTAACGGGTCGAGCCGAAATGCCACCCATTCCTTCTCTCCAGAGATGCTGCCTGTCCCACTGAGTTACTCCAGCATTTTGTATCTACCTTCGATTTAAACCAGCATCTGCAGTTCTTTCCTACACCTTTAATTATTTGCAACGGTTCCTCTCTGACACAGATACAACACACACATATCGCCGCCTCCTCTCCTTCACACAAAACTTTGCACTGTGTCTAAGCTGCCATCGCATGATATGTTTTAAATTCCTTCTCAGAAGCAAGAGTTTCACTTCTAATCTGCGGATGATGTGCTCTGAGGCGTTCTTAGTGGAGTGGGTTAAATCTTAGGCAAGGGTAGAGCATGTCAGTATCACTAGCGTTATAATAGTGCTCTTTGTACTCAATACCATGGTTCAATAATTCTATAATCTTCTTTACTTTGTGGCGATGTAGGTTGGAAATCTGAAAGGGTTCCACATCTTGAAGTTACCAAGCAAACGCATCAGGAAGAGAACCACCAAACGCAGCACAAAACGGCTGCTGAAACGTCTTTCCCGGGATCCCCAGGTGGGTTTCAAATGTTGGTAAATGCTGGAAACTGAGACGGATACCTCTGCTGATGGTTAAGTTCACATTTTTAAAACAATCCTGTTAATACACAGTTGTTGTGTTAAATGAGATTCATTATGAATTTTGAGCCATTTTCAATGTACAAATAGCAGATTACATGATTACAACCTGATTTATCTTTTTTTTCCACGTAAGAAACCAATACAAATCAAACCTGGTTTTGTTTCTCCCTGTTGTTTTGAGTTTGTGTTTAGTTTATTGTCATGTGTACCGAGGTACGGTGCAGAGCTTTTGTTCCATGTTAACCAGTCAGCAGAAAGACAATATAAGATTGCAATCGAGCCATCCACAGTGTACAGATACATGATAAAGGGAATAACGTGAATAACATTTAGTGCAAGATCAAAGTTCGATCAAAGGTAATTCAAGGATCTCCAATGAGATAGATAGTAGCTCAGGGCTGCTCTCTAGTTGTTGGTAGGATGAAGAAACAAAAAAATACTACTTTGTTATCATATAGAGGCAGTGGATGTCACTTCCTATGTGGAAAAAGTAATTTGATCCTTTGCTTTTAACCATTCAAGGTGTATGAGATTTTAAAATGTGTACTAAATCCTGAAAATGATACAATAATTGTGAATAAACAATTCAAAGTACATCTAGCATGTCTTTAAAAAAAAAGGTACACAATAATGCTGGAGAAACTCAGCGGGTGCAGCAGTATTCATGGAGCGAAGGAGATAGGCAATGTTTTGGGCCAAAACCCTTCTTCAGACTGATAGGGGATGGGGGGTGGCGGGGAGAAGAAAGAAAAAAGGGGGAAGAGGAGCCCGAGGGCTGAGGTAGGAAGGGGAGGAGACAGCAAGGGTTAACAGAATTGTGAGAAATCAATGTTCATGCCATCAGGATGCAGACTCCCCAAGCGGAATATGAGGTGCTGTTCCTCCAATTTCCGGTGTTGCTCACTCTGGCAGTGGAGGAGGCCCAGGACAGAGAGGTCGGATACGGAATGGGAGGGGGAGTTGAAGTGTGGAGCTCAGGTTGGTTAGTGTGGACCGAGCGGAGGTGTTCGGCGAAACGATCGGCAAGCGATTTTGTGTACCTTCGATTTTCCAGCATCTGCAGTTCGTTCTTAAACTCTTTATATAAAATTTTAAAAAGCCTTGTTTAAAAGAAAATTGCTTAATATTCAAATATGAATAACCATTGAATCGGTGGATTGATAACTAATCAGTATATTACCTTTGTTCACAATTATGTTTTTTTAAATTAATATCAAAGTACTGCAACATTCTGAGAAAAAGTGATAGACCTGAAAATTTCCCCACCTCTGCACAGATAGTTTGTGCTGTCCAATTTTTTAGAGCATTCGATGCTTTATAAAATATTAACCTCCGAAATGTAATGATAAACAAATCATTCCACATCAACACAAACTATGCAACATTGTATAGGTAAATGATTACGTATGAGGTGTTCACAACCACTCTTTTATCACTATATTGAATGCAGAGCAGTTTTTAAAGTTCTCAGGATATCCAAGGAGAGTCTCATCCTTTTAAGAAAGTGGAAGTTCACCCATTTAATTTTGAAGACACAAAGAATGAACTGCATATGTAAAACATGATATTTGGTCATGAGGAGAAATGGTTCTCAATTTCATACTGATGTTGCATTACTTCCATTTTGATTGATTGAAAGATGCAGCGTGTAATCAGGCCTTTCAGCCCACAGAATCCATGCTGACCATCGATCAAACGTTCACATCAGTTCTGTGTTATCCCACTTTCACATTCACATTCTACATTTTAGGGGCAATTTATCGAGGCCAACTAACTTACCATTTGTGATTGAAACTCTGGATAATTTATAATCGACTGTGTTTTTTTTGGTAAGTCATTAAATAACATTGGCAACTGTAATAGGAGGTAGACAAAAATGCTGGAGAAACTCAGCGGGTGAGGCAGCATCTACGGAGCGAAGGAATAGGCGACGTTTCGGGTCGAGACCCCTCAGATAACTGTAATGATAACACGCACTGCCACTTTCTTTGTTGGTTTTGATGAAAGAAATAGGCAGATAAGAGTTAGTCTTGGCATTATGGTCAGCACTGACATAGTGGGATGAAGGACCTGTTACTGTGCTGTACTGTTCTAAGTTCTAAATAAGGATGGCACAGTGGTGCAGCTGATGCAGCTGATGCAGCTGCTGCCTCACAGTGCCAGAGACCTGGGTTTGATCCTGTTCTGGGAAGCTGTCTGCGTGGAGTTTGCACATTCTCCCTGTGACCATGTGGATTTCCTCCGGGTGCTCCACCTTCCTCCCACATCCAAAAGACGTGTGGGTTAATAGATTAATCAGCCTCTGTAAATTGCCCCTAGTGTGTCGTAGGGAGTGGATGCAAAAGTGGTGGTTGGTGTGGACTCGGTGGTTGGTGTGGACTCAGTGGGCCAAAGAGCCTGTTTAGACTAGACATTCAGAGATACAGTGTGGAAACTGGCCCTCTAATCTGCGCTAACCAGCGATCACCCAGTTACAATTTTATGGAAACTAATTATTCTACAAACATGTACATTTTTGGAATGTGGGTGGAAACCGAGCACCCGGATAAAACGCACACAGTCACAGGGAAAACCTACAAAGTCTGTACAGAGAGCATCTGTAGTCAGGATCAAACCCACAAGGGGCGCTGCACTGGCAGCAGCCTCTACCTACAGCCTGTCTGTTCTTTCTATCTTTTTTTATTTTTAGTTAGTCTAAAGTCTTGTGTTGGGGGAAACCTTTACTTTTCTATGTGGGGGAGGGGGGCAGGGTAAGGGGGATACCATTTCCCAGTCCCTTCCTGGTGGGGACGCGACTATTTCTCCGAGTTGCGTCCTCACCCCCCACCTCGCGGCCTACCAGCTGGATCGGAGCGGCATTTCCTGCCGGGGACCGGGAACCGGACCAGGGCTGCTACAGTGGCGGCGCAGCGCTGGAGTCATCGCGGAGCGGGCGATGCCTACCTGGGTCGCCGTTTGGAGCTCCGAAGCGTTGAGCCGTTGCTCCAACATCGTGGAGCTCTGGTGCGGAGAGCTTCCAACGCGGGCGGCGCTGACCGTCATCGTGGAGTCCTGGGGCGCCTTGCAGAGGGTCTCCAACAGCAGTCTCCACCCAGCGCGGCCTGCGGACTTTGGAAGCCGCCGACTCCGGTAGGAGGGGGCCGACTCTGGTGTCCACGCCGCTGAGGACGTCCCGCAGCCCCGACGTCGGACTTACAACACCCCGGCGAGCGGTCCTGAACATCGGGCCGCCCGTAGCGGCAACTGCGGAGGGCACGGGGAGGCCCTGACCACGGGGAACAATGGAGGAAGAGACTGACTTTGGTGCCTTCCCACACAGTGGGAAACTTTGATTCTGTTGTGTGGGGATGTTTTATGTCAAACTCTATAGTGTGTTGTGTCCCTTTTTTTATTGTATGGCTGTATGGGAATTTCATTTCACTGTGCCATCTGGCACATGTGATGAATAAATCTATCTTGTAACTTGTATGTCTGGCGATGTAAGGCAGCAACTCTACCGCTGCACCACCATGCTGTATCTCGGAACTAAACAAAATTAAGTATACCGCAGGTCACAAAATTATAAACCAGTTAAAATGAAACCAGTCACATGTACAGACTAGCAATTTTTGAAGTAAGTAGTTTTAAATAGTGCAACAGATGAGTGTAACATATTTTGAAGCAGAAATATTTCACTTATGGAACTTGCTACTTAATACATGTTTCCAAAATCATTAAGATAATTTGGCGTAATTAATATTTACCAATTCAATTACCTAAAGGAACCACAAAAGGCAAGCCTTACATGTATTTTTCCTTTGAATACAAAATATACATAAACAGTTGCACATTGCCCCAGCTACCACACTGAATGATTTAATTTAACCAAGTTTGCTCTTGTAATTAAAAAATATATATTTACATTGTTTTCAAGTCTAATGTTTTTGGGTGGCTGCTTTTAACTATGGTACTACAATCTTGCATATCGGACATCAGTGAATGAAAGTATTATTGGATGGAAGTATTATTGGAATGTTGAATGACCATTGAATCTGTAATTTATTCTGTTGCTTTACAAATTTGTTAATATTTTCTGAGCAGAAGTAATAAAAGAAAATATATATTTTTTTAAAGATATAAGATTTATTATTGTAGAACTAATTTCATTTGTGACTTATTAGTCGTTGATCTTAGCTGAATTAGAATTTAGAGTTAGTTGGTACAATTTTGGGCAAGAAACTCATGTGACGGTGTTGAGTAGAATGATTTCAGGATTGCAAGTAGTTTTGAAGTCTGAAGGTGTAGCCTGGGATACTCAAATCCTCCAGTTTCAGCTTCAGCTTCAGCACTGGCACCTGAGATTTAGTCACGAGTCTGAAAGCTGTTTAAAATTCTTCCCAAACTTCCATTCCTTTAACATTGATCCACGGCTGACCATTTGTGCCTCCAGTCGTGTTGAAATTCAAAGCCACTGGTTCCTGCGCTGCTGCACTGAGACAGTAGCGATACTATGTGATGGAACTGTGGAGATGGATTTGTAGTTTGTAAGTTATTTTCCCCCTTAATTATACTTTAATGTTCAGTGATTATAAATTGCTCCTTAGTTTGTAGGGAGTGGATTAGAAAGTGGAAGAGTGGGTTAACATAGAACTATTGTGAACGGGTGATCAATGGTCGGTATGGACTTGGTGGGGCCAAAGGACCTGTTTCCGTGCTGTATCTCTAAACTACCTCTAAACTGAACTAAATCATTGTAAATAGACACAAAGTGCTGCAGTAATTCAGTGGGTCAGGCAGCATCTCTGGAGAAAAAGGATGGGTGATATTTCGGGTCGGGACCCTTCTTGAGAGACTGTAATGTAGCTTGAATTAGTAGTGGTGGAGGAAGGAAAAAAAACAGATTCTATTTTGTGCATCTGTGTATGTGCACAAATGTGAGACTTTGTGAATGTGAATGGGAGGTTCAAATGGCAGGCTGTAAAATTCAGCTCAGTAGCATGCATCCGATTATTGGCTTCTATGGGTGCTGCATCAGTTCTGATGTGATGTCTAATGGACATGCTTGCTATCGTGATGTGAGTCATGCTGGATGTCAAATTGATCAAGAAGCCGTTAGTGTACGTGCAGCAAACACCAGGCTTATGCAGTAACCAAACAGCTTTAATACTATTGCTGTCATTTTGGAGCGTCGAGCCCCAGCCGACACTGTTTCCTTAACCGCCAATGCTGAACACATGGAGAGCAGCAGCAGTGATATCCTTTCTGTTCAAAGGACCCATCAACTACACATGGGTAGGTTGCATATTGATTTCTATGCTCCAATGCTATTGTTTTGTAGTATTTATTGCTTTCTGCAGCTCCTTAAGGACACCAAGGTCTACAATGGGTTGTTCAGGTGCTGATGGACTTTATCTTGAATTCAAGGACTCTGCCCAGATTATTTGCTTCTACATCTGTAGTAGGTCTGGTAATGATGTACGTAGACACAAAGTGCTGGAGTAACTCAGCAAGTCCTGCAGCATCTCTGGAGGAAATAGATGTGATGTTTGGGGTCAGGACCCTTCTTTAGGCTGATTGTAGGCAGGGCAGGGGGAGGAGATGGAGAGAGGGGACAAGAAGGAAGAAAAGACCAGGACAAATCAGGGCTGGCAACATATGACCTGAGGCAGGTTGGTTGCCTGATAGGCCAATTGTTGTCCAGGGACAGTGTGGTCCCAAGAGTGTTGTGAACTGAGTAACTGTCTTGCAAACTGTATGTCTCCATGGCACAATGTATTTGGGAGACACTCGGCTGTGGCATTTGATCCATGCCTGAGGTTAGTGACTAAGATGATTGAATCTGACATTTGGATACAGAGCGGAAACATGCCCTTCCGCCCATTGAGTCCATGCCGACCAGGAATCCCTGTGAACTAGTACTATCCTACACACTAGGGACAATTTACGATCTTTTACCAAAACCAATTAACCTACAAACCTGTACATCTTTGGAATGTGGGGGGAAACCAGAGCACCCAGGGAAAACCCATGCAGTCACATACAAACTCTGTACAAACTACACCCGTAGTCAGGATTGAACCCGGGTCTCTGGGGCTGTACTGCTGTGCCACCAATTGAACTTCCTTTTCTACTGTATCTAATTCCATGGGTCTTGACGCGTACCATTGACTTGCACAGTTACCACCTCTTATTGCTTTGGCAGAGATCATTTGGAGGACATCCTGGTCCCCAATCATATCTATCCGCTTCCCACCACTGCTTTCACTGAGATAACAATTTGTGCTTCTATCTCGCATCTCAAGTTAAACCTGACTTCTGGTACTGTCCGTGTGGAGTCTCCCTGCAATTGCATTGGTTTCCCCACGTATTCTGGTTTCATTTCACATTCCAAAGATGTATTGATGGATAAGTGACCACTGTACAGTTTCCCCATCCAGAGGCATTATAAAAACAGGGGATTTGTTGGGCATGTGAAGGAGAACAGGGTTGGATGTTGCAAGGTTGGATTGAAATCAGGAGGAACCCACACCGCCGAAAGCAACCAGAGAAACAATGAGAACGTACATGGATAGGACAGGTTTAGAGAGATGGGCCAAACACTGGCTGGTGGGACTAGTGCAGGTGGGACATGTTTGTCGGTATGGGCATAATGGGCTGAAAGGCCTGTTTCCACGCTCTATGAGTCTGTGACTGTTGCTGAGGCATGAACAATGAATGACATTTTTTTAAACTGCAGATTTAGGAGGGCTGAAATAAAACTTGGAAATACTCAGTATCATAAGGTATCTACGGAGACAGTAAAGGGCCTGTCCCACGAGCATGCGACTGCATGCGGCAAGCGCGACCTAACATGGTTGCTTGAGCCGTACGGCCTCGCGGGGCCGGTCCCACTTCGATCGCCGGAGCCGTATGGAGTTGTGCGGAGCTGGTCCCGACATCGCGTGGGGCTCCGAAAAACTGACACTGTCCAAAAATTCGGCGCGGCAACGGCCTACCGGCCCGCAACCACATTGAGGCTGTACACACCGCCTCGACAGGCGTGCACAACGTCTCGACGCCGTACGCAGCGTCTTGACGGCGTATGCAGCATCTTGATGGCGTACGCCTTCGCTCGAACTTCACGTCAACTCGTACGGGGATCACTCGACCTCCGCGTGGCCCCCGCTTCCGGTTTGGTCACGCTTGCCGCATGCAGTCGCATGCTCCTGGGACAGGCTCTTAACAGGGTTAATGTTGCAGTTCGATGATCTTTGGCAGGAATCATGAACACCAGGGTTCATGCTAGCATCAACCAACAATTGTCCAAATGAACAGACAAGGTCAGGTTAGCAGATAGCCAAGATTAGTAACCCAGCTTTATTGGTCCTTGTACATTATGATCCTGCCATGTATAGTTCGAGGCTATCAAATGTATCTCCCTGCTAAACATCAGACCCTCAAGAGCTGTTCTTCCTCATTTCCTGCATGACAATTCTAAAACGGAAGACATCAGCTACGCAGAACATACTACACATGGCAAAGCCTCTTGCAGCTGTGAAAGTTTCCTGCTTCTATTAAATGTTCTATATTGTCAAATATAATTCTTATCATCTGGATTTTGTTTTTCCTTACTTTGACAAGCAAGTTGCAAGTTGCTTGTCAAAGTCACAATTGACTGTGATGAGTGCGATGCCTAGCTCATTATAGGGCTGACTTGTAAATAACACTGCTCATATCAGTGTCCCCATGTTCTTTTTCAGGGTAGTGTGTATTGTGCAGGCTGCTTGCAACAGTATGCCTATTATTATGGTAGAATTGATGTGGGCTTTTGTTGTTGCTCTCTGCCATGTAGTGAGCAAAGGCTGGATAGGCTGAATAGCCTCTATTAAAAAAAAAAACACAATTATCTGGAGTGCATGGAGCAATTATTTGGAGCTGTGCAAGGATTAGACCGTAATAGTCATACAGCCGAGAAACAGGCCCTTCAGCCCAACCTGCCCACATCAATTCCCTCCCACACTCCAAAGACGTATAGGTTTGTAGGCTAATCGGCTTTGGTAAAATTGTCCCTAGTGTGTTGGATGGTACAGGGTGATTGCTGTTTGACAAAGGGCCTGTTTCCGCACTGTATCTCTAATGTCTAAAGTCTAAATTAATCATATCAAACTATGATACAATAGATACAGCAAAGGAGTTGAGGTAAATTGGACAGTGCCCTAGCTTGTGGTAGGACCATTCAGAAGCCTGATAACAGAGGGTAAGAAACAACATATCTGGTTATCTTATTAAGAACTTGAATAAATGGATACTGAAAGGATGTTTCTCCTTATGAGGGAACCTACAGTTGGGGGTGTGATGTCAAAATAATGAGTCACCCACTTAAAATTGAGATATATTTACTCCCAAAGATTCATGAATTTTGGGAATTCCCTGCTCCACAGAAATGTGGAGACAGAATCTTTGAGTATATGCAAGGCTGAGATACTGTTTTGATGTACAGAGGTGACAAACATTATTGAGAAGAGCAGGAAAGTAGAACAGAGATCAAGATCTTATAAGACACTAGACTAAGTGGGACCCATTGGGTCCCAGTCACACAGGAAGCCTGGTTCCCCAACGCAACCCGTTCCCCAACGCAATATTCCACCACACACCTATTCACTCAATGCAACCCGTTCCCCCAACGCAATATTCCACCACTCACCCATAGCCCCTAACTGCGCAGGCGCGGCTCATTTCCCCTCACCCCCGAGCTCACCCTCCCCCTCCTCTTCATGTGTGGGAGGGGAGGAGGGGAGGGATGTGGCGGGGGGGGTGGGGTGGGGTGGGAGGGGAGGAGGGGTGTGTGTGGACGGGGAGGTGCAGGAGGGGGGAGAGTGTGGTGTGGGGGGAGTGGGGTGTGGGGGAGGAGCGGTGGGGGGTGTGGGTGGGAGGAGGTGTGTATTTGGGTGGGTGGGTGGTGGGGGAGAGGAGGGATGTGGGAGGGGGTGTGTGGGGGGGAGTGTGTGTGTGTGGGAGGGGGTGTGTGTGGGCAAGGGGTATGTGTGTGGAGGGGGTGTGTGTGGGCGGGGTCTGTGCAGGCGGAGGGATGGTGAAGGTGAGGGGAGTGTGAGCGGGGGGAGGTTGTGGGGGTGGGGGGATTGTGGGGGCGGGGGGGATATGTGGGGGTTGTGGGGGTGGGGAGGTTGTGGTGTGCAGGGGGGTCGTGGAGGCGGGATGTTTGTGGGGGTTGTGGGGGTAGGAGAGAGGGTTGTAGGGGTGGAGGGGTTATGGGAGGGTTGTGGGGAGTTGTGGGGGGGTTGTGGGGGAGCGGGGGGTTGTGGGCGGTGGGGTGGGGGGGAGGGTGTGTGGTGAGGGTGTGTGTGTTTGTGTGTGGGGGGGGGTTGTGGGGGCCGAGGGTGTGTAGGCGGCTGTGCGTGTGTGGGAGGGGTTGGGGATATGTGGGCAGGGGGCTTGTGAAGGGGTGTGGGGGAGAGGGATGTGTGTGTGGGAGGGTGGGGGATTGAGCTTGCAGAAAAGACAGGGGAAGAGCCATGGGGGAGAGTGGGGCTTCATGGGGTAGGGGGGAGGAGCCAGCGAGGGGGACCAGAGTGGTAGTGGCTGGAATTGGCAGTGTGATGGGGACTCATAGCGGGTGCTGGTCGCTGGTCGTTCTCCACCGCTGGGATATATATATAACAACCATATAACAATTGCAGCACAGAATGGGATCAGAGTCTCTGCTTTCCGTTTGGCAACATCTATGACTCCGGGCTGGGTCAGGTCTCTGATGCTGGGCTGCTGCTTGGGGCAGGGCTGCTGCTTGGGGCGGGGCTGCTGCTTGGGGCGGGGCTGCTGCTTGGGGCGGGGCTGCTGCTTGGGGCGGGGCTGCTGCTTGGGGCTGGGCTGCTGCTTGGGGCGGGGCTGCTGCTTTGGTCGGGGCTGGGTTGTTTCGGGTCCCTCCGAATGTCTGGTTGGAAACCTCCGCCGGCCACCCTCAGTTCCAGTAAAGACGCGATGGCACAGGAAAGGGCGGACCGTCCCGGGGTGTGACCGAGGAACAGTCTAATCCGCGCGGCGCTGACTGGCAGGTGAAGAGATCGATCTGTGCATGCGTGGTTTTTAAGATTTTTAAACCTCGCTAATTTTTACGACATTCAACTGATCGGAACGAAACTTGGCGCACTCGCAGCACAGGAGAACGGTGGGTGAACTGGGAAAAAAATTGTAGCGCTATTGCAAACCGTTTTTGCGCTAATAGAAAGACCGCCAAACCAGAAGAAAACAAGATCAGAGTTTTAGTTATGTATAGATAGATAGAAGATAGATAGATATAGATAGATAGATTACCTTATTTAATGTGGGAGTAAGCTTGTTGGGCTGTTTGACCTATACCAGTTCCTATTTCTTATATTCTTAGCTTCAGAGTAATTAAGTTTCCCATTAAATCTTTATTCTACAATGTAATTTATATTTATTAAGAAATGATATATTTCTTTAAATGTCTGGTACTTCATGCCTATTGCAGTAACTGTTAAACTAATCACCCAATGTACTACAGAGAGTTCGCCCCTCATAACAATGTAATTGCCTTTATTTAAAACTGCTCTAAATTTGAACTTTCATTTGCCACTCTAGAACTAAGTATGAGATTCTATCCGCTTCCTCAAAGGATCTCTTATTATAATTTTATTAAATAGTATTTTTCTACTGGGATCTAAGTGGGATCTAAGATGCTGGGCAGAGTTGACGGGAATGTGGTAAGAACATGAAAAAATGAGTGGGGCGAGGGCAAGGATTCAATGGGCTGAAATAGCCACCGTCAGTGTCACAGACAATTAGGAAATTTGAAATAAAATAGTAATTACCTTTGAAGCCAAAAAATCAGGAAGGTCCAAAGCGCAAAAGCACAGACTTGTGATTCTATTCTGGGGGTTATCCAATTCCAAAGGAGTCATTGTTTCTATAACATTGTTCTATAACAGTTCAGCACAGGAACAGGGATAACTCAGTGGGGCAGTGGTAGTGTTGCTGCCTTGCAGAGTCAGAGACCCGGGTTCGATCCTGCCCACGGGTATTGTCCGTGGGGTGTTTGAATATTCTCCCCGTAACTCCGTGGGTTTTCACCGGGTGCTTTGATTTTCTCCCACACTCTGAAGACATACAGATTTATAGGTTAATTGCCTTCGATAAGTTGAAAAATTGTCCCCAGTGTGTAAGATAGTGCTAGTATGTGGGGATTGCTGGTCGACACAGACTCGGTGGGCCAAAGAGCCTGCTTCCATGCTTTATCTCTAAATGAACACAACCTTCAACAAACAATATCCATGCTGAACATGATGCCAAGTTAAACTAATCTCCTCTGCCAGCATGTGATCCATATCCCTCCATTCCCTGCATTTCCATGTGCCGCACACATTGCTTTAAACTTTACCCCTATCACCGTAATGCCATGCCCTCTGTATAAACAAGGAACTGTACATGCTGGTTAGCACACAAATGGACACAAAATGATGGAGTAAGTAAACAGGAGAGCCTCAACCCAAAAGGTCGCCTGTTCATGTTCTCCAGAGATGCTGCCTGGCCTGCTGAGTTAGTCAAAGTTACTCCAGCACTTTGTGTCCTGCTATACCTTTGGGATTCCCACCTGGGGAAAAGGTTCTGACTGTCTACCCAAGCTATGCCTCTCAGAATTTTATAAACTTCCATCAGAACTTGCCTCATCCTCCAACATTATGGGGAAAATAATCCAAGTTTGTCCGATATCTCCTAATGGCTAATACCCTTTAATCCAAGTAGTATGCAGTTAAACTTCTTCTGCACCTTAAGTACATTCCCTGCTTATGTACCTAACTAAAGAGAGAGTTATTTTTAGCTCTTAGGGCTAAAGGAATCAAGGGATATGGGGAATAGCAGGAACGGGGTACTGATTTCACATGATCATATGGAATGAGCTCGAAGGGCAGAATGGCCTACTCCTGCACCTATTTTACAATGTTTCTATGTTTCAATGTGCTTATGTATAAAAATAATCTCACTGATCTGTATGCAAAAAGACAAATCTCACTATACCTTGGTACATGTGATATTAAAGGAACCATTGAAATACCCTTCAATAAATGCCTCTGAGGTGCGTATCTGAGGACATTTGATTTTCACCAGAAGATGGATGGAATTTAGAATACACAGCCAAGGGGATAGAGCAGGCCGGAAATTCTAAGGAAATTTAAGAATTTTGATGAGCATCGAGTTGCCAACTCATGGACCAAGTCATGGTAAAATGGAATTAATATAGATGTGTGCTTGATGATCAGTATGGACATGGTTGGCTGAAAGATATTTCTCTGTGCTGTATGACTATGAATCTATCCCTGGCATCACTCTGTTACCAGAGGTGACACTGTGTCCATGATTGGCCCCCTGGTGGAGAGTTGGGTGTGGTGGACTATGGTAGAGAGCATAGACCGGTGGCAAACCAATGACCATCTGCGAGGAAATTTCCCTCACAGAATCTTCAGAGATGTTGCATCCTATCTGGACATCTGTCATGTATTTGCAGGCCCAAGATTTCCAAGATAGAGATACATAAAATTCTTCAAGAAGATATTCAACCAACTTCTTGTGTGTGGAGGTCAAACTCATACAAACTCTGAACTGCATTGCCACAGCATCACCTCGATGGGTCACCGCAAATCTCGACCATGTCCCTCAACTTGCTGCCCTCACAACAACAGAAAGTGGTGGATTGTTTTGATTTCTACCTACTTGCCAGTTATAAAATATCACTGCCAGAGATAATTTTTGTAGGGCAAGTTCAGTTTGAAATGATGAGTCTACCAGGACAGCACTGCTTACAGATTTTAGAGAGGGGGTTAGAACTGAGCTGGATGTGGTTGGTATTTGAAGGCTGTGGAAGGAAATATTTTGAGCTTACTTTGATCAGAAAAAAATTGATACATATAACCAGCAACTTGTGTCAACAAGAAAAAAAAATGAAACCAAAGTTTAAGTAAACATTTGAGGAAAAATATTTGTCAGGAGAACAACTTCTACTTTCAAAACTTTTGTTTCTTTCCAATTTTTGCAGAATATTCTTATTGTGTCCTTTGGTTTATTTGTCCTCTTTACAAAAAAGTATTAATTAAATTATTTGCTATTGATGAAAAAAAACTTCAATAGGTTCCAAAAGGATTTAACTTTTTTTCTCATGAATTGTATCCATAATATAAGTCCACCACCTTTTTTCCGGCACCCTTGGTTCCAGACCCTTCTGGATTATCCATTTTTCCGGACGAACAGAGGTCACGACTCTGTGAGGAGTTCAACGATACTGGAACGGTCTGCCTGAACTATTGGTGAGCTGAGATACCTGCCTGCAAAGTAGGCCTCGGAAGTCGGCTATGGGAATAGATTTGCCGGCTCCAGCCGGGCTGGAGTTCCAGGGCCCCAGTTGTAGGGGATAAATTCGACCAGCTGATCAGCCGTGGAAGTTGGGTATGGGATCAGATCTGCTGGCTCCGGCCAGGCCAGGGTTCCAGAGCCATGGCCATAGGCAGCCGTGGATGTCCAAAATTAGGTCAAAATCGACCATTTTACCCGGCCTGGGTGCCACATTTGCAGGGGGACTTCCGGGGAGAGTTCAAGTGCGCTCTCGTGAATTAAAAGATTAAAAGAGGGCTATCAGTTGCCAGAAAATCGTTGGTGGACATCTGGTTTAAATAACTTATGATAACACTTTTTAACACTTTATAACATAACAAACTGTCTTGAAAAGAATAGCTTACCATACACTACAGTATCAAATTCACAACTGGCATGTATTCTTTTAAAATATCAAATAGGTTCCATAAGAATTAATAGCTTTTTTTTACTTGTATTCGTAACATTTTAAATAACTTATTATCATACAGTAAAGAACTGTTCTGAAAAGAATGGCTTGACTTATACTACAATATCAAATTCTAAATTGGCATGTGTTTTACTGTTGCCAATCAGTCACATATTTGAAATCATAAGTAAAGTTCTAATTTTTATGTAATGCAGCCCAATGCGAGTAATGGATAACAATCTGTCCTCACAGTGGCAGTGATGAAACTGATGTTTGCCACTTTTTTGCTAGTTAGTAGTTGAATGGTTATCGGATATGATTGAAAGCAAGTGTGAAACCAGAGTTTTGCAAATATATTTACAGAAAGGAAAAATAGGCCCCCTGGGATAGGCCTCACTACCAGCCAGCTCAGCTTGTTAGCACTTAACCTTAAATGTGTGTTGAAATCACATTGTGTGTTTCCATAGCTATTTACACTTCTTGTTGGTGAGAGTGAATGGTAAAACCACAGAGCAATGACGGTGACAACATTTAACACAGATGACTACAAGTTTAAACTGATCCCTGTCAGGTTTCACTGTTGAACCTGTACCAGACACCACAAACACTCAGAGTGCCAGCAAAGCTTCGATCCACAGAAACAGAAGTTGGCCATGAAGTACTGTAAGAATAAATCTAATTTAAATGATAAATGCGCTTTGGTTTAAATCCTGTCTATCACTGTTCCACTTGCCTGAATGCTCTGTTTAAATAGTTCTTAAATAAAGTATTACTTGAGCATGGACTTACAAATTGCATTAAATGTTTGTTTATTGATGTAGGCAATAAATAACATTGTATTGTATTGTATTGTATTCAAATTTATTGTCATTGTCTCAATTAGAGACAACTAAATGAATTTCCCTTTACAGTCAGTATCATAAAAATAAATAAATAATAAATAAATAATAAAACATATTAAAAATAAAATAGAATTTAAAAAAAAAGCACAAACACAAAGTCCACGACACAACATAACACAATGGCACCAAGGTGAGGAAGGCACCATAGTCCAGCCAGCCTCCCCTCCGATCTTCCCAGATGTTCACCCGTGGTCGGGGCCTTCCTAGCACCCGCAGTCGCCACCCCGGGCGGCCCGATGCTCAGGCCCTCTCGCCGGGCTGATAGAACGCCGACGCCGAACCCCGACGGTGAAAATCCTCCTCAGCGGCCCGGACCTCCCGATCAGCCGCTTCCCACCGGAGTCCGCAGCTCCCGAGTCCGCAGGCCGAGCCGGGCAGAGTCGCAGGACCCCACGATGTTTGTCAGCGTCGCCCGCGTTGGGAGCTCCGCGAACCACAGCTCCAGGATGTCGGTGCCGCAGGCCCAGCACTCCGGGCTCCAGATGGCGATCCCCGGTAAGGCATCGCCAGCCCCGCGATGTATCAGCGCTGTCCCGCCGCTGCTGGAGCTCTGGTCGGTCCAGGCAGGAAAGGCCGTGCCAATCCAGTAGGTAGGCCGCTGGGGGGGGGGGGGGGGGGGGGGGGGGGGGCGAGGACGCGACTCGAATAATAGTCGCGTCCTCTCCAGGAAGCAACTGAAGGATGGTATCCCCCTTACCGTACCCTCGTCCCCCACATCAAAACATTAAAAAAAAAATAAAAAACACACTTCAACATAACAAAAAAAATGAAAAAACAAAAAGATACCGGGCTGAAGGTGGAGGCAGCTGGCACCAGCGCCACTGGAAGTACAAGTACATCAGCAAATGACTAAGAAATGAAGCTCCATCATACTGTCTGGTGATTTTTTTCTAAAGGCAGTTTGATCGTGACATTCTAATCATGCACAGAAATATCTAATGAGAGAAATATACAGTGCCCTCCATAATGTTTGGGACAATGACCCATCATTTATTTATTTGCCTCTGTACACAATTTGAGATTTGTAATAGAAAAAATCACATGTGGTTAAAGTGCACATTGTCAGATTTTAATAAAGGGTATTTTTATACATTTTGGTTTCACCATGCAGAAATTACTGCAGTGTTTATACATAGTCCCCCCATTTCAGGGCACCATCATATTTGGGACACATGGTTTTATAGGCATTTGTAATTGCTCAGGTGTGTTTAATTGCCTCCTTAACGCAGGTGTAAGTGAGCTCTCAGCACCTAGTCTTTCCATCACCTTTGGAAACTTTTATTGCTGTTTATCAACCTGAGGACAAAAGTTGTGCCGATGAAAGTCAAAGAAGCCATTATGAGACTGAGAAACACGAATAAAACTGTTAGAGACATCAGCCAAACCTTAGGCTTACCAAAATCAACTGTTTGGATCATCATTTTTAAAAAAAGAGAGCACTGGTGAGCTTAGTAATCGCAAAGGGACTGTCAGGCCAAGGAAGACATCCACAGCTGATGACAGAAGCATTCTCTCTCGAAAATTTTTTTTTTCCCAAACACGTGTCCGACAGATCAGAAACACTCTTCAGGAGTCAGTTGTGGATTTGTCAATGACCACTGTCGCAGAAGACTTCATGAACAGAAATACAAAGGCTACACTGCAAGATGCAAACCACTAGTTAGCTGCAAAAATAGGATGGCCAGGTTACAGTTTGCCAAGAAGTACTTAAAAGAGCAACCACAGTTCTGTAAAATGGACTTGTGGACAGATGAGATGAAGAATAACTTATAATGGCAATAGCAAAGTAAGGAGGAGAGAAGGAACTGTCCAAGATCCAAAGCATACCACCTCATCTGTGAAACACGGTGGTGGGGGTGTTATGGCCTAGTCATGTATGGCTGCTGAAGGTACTGGCTCACTTATCTTCATTGATGATACCACTGCTGATGGTAGTAGCATAATGAATTCTGAAATGTATAGACACATCCTATCTGCTCAAGTTCAAACAAATGCCTCAAAACTCATTGGCCGGCAGTTCATTCTACGGCAAGACAATGATCCCAAACATACTGCTAAAGCAACAAAGGAGTTTTTGTAAAGCTATAAAATGGTTGATTCTTGAGTGGCCATCAATCATCCGATCTGAACCCAATTGAGCATGCCTTTTATATGCTGAAGAGAAAACTGAAGGGGACTAGCCCCCAAAACAAGCATAAGCTAAAGATGGCTGCAATACAGGCCTGGCAGAGCATCACCAGAGAAGACACCCAGCAACTGTTGATGTCCATGAATCGCAGACTTCAAGCAGTCATTGCATGGAAAGGATATGCAACAAAATACTAAACATGATTACTTTCATTTACATGACATTGGTGTGTCCCAAACATTATGGTGCCCTGAAATGGGGGGACTATGTATAAACACTGCTGTAATTTCTACATCGTGCAACCAAAATGTATAAAAATGGCGTTTAAGAAAATCTGACAATATGCACTTTAACCACATGTGATTTTTTTCTATTACAAATTGTGGAGTACAGAGGCAAATAAATAAATAATGGGTCTTTGTCCCAAACATTATGGAGGGCATTGTATACCCTTATATGACATGGCAACAGTTCTAATGTTTGAAGTTATCTCTTGTCATTATGATATTTTGGCAGATCAAGACAAGGCGCTTGGTTTAAATTACATTTATTCTCAATATAATTCGCCGATCACGGTCTTGACAATTGCCACTGAAAACACAACTGACCACAATGAGTGAAGGGCAGAGCCTTGAAAACCGCGTGAAAACACGACCCCTCCCAGACTCACGTGCGCGCGGATTCCAACCGCAGGGTTCGATACTTGCAAGCACCAGCAGGTGCCGCTACATGGGCCCCCCAGAAACCGAGGTACGGAAACGAACCGGGGCCAAACGGTACGGCTGGAACACGTGGTCCTCAAATGTGGGACGGGCGTAACAACAGCAACCGGAGGAACAGGACCGGGAGGACGCAAAAACCGTGAACAAGGGGCGGGCGTAACAACAGGGACTGCTGAAACAGCACCAGAACAGTAGTACTAAGGGAGGGCTGACTGGCCGGCGGATGACCAATAAGCCACGGTGTAGCCACTACCACTGGGCTGTCCTCGTCTGACCCAGGGCAACTGGTCCACCCAATCCAGACCGGTGAGCCGGGCCTTCAATGCCGACTTAAGGGGCCGATGAAATCTCTCGACCAGCCCATTCGCCTCCAGGTGATAAGCTGTCATTTGGTGCAGACGGGCGCTGTATAGCTGCACCAGTGCGGACCACAAAGACAAGGTGAACTGAGTGTGATGTCTATGTCTATGTCTATGGTGATGTCGGAGGGTACCCCAAAATGGGCGATTCAATTGGATGCCAGAGCTGGGGCGCAAGCCTCCGCGGAGGTATCCGATAACGGGATAGCCTCTGGCCACCTAGTAAACCTGTCCACCACAGTAAGCAGGTGTGTGGCACCCTGCGAATTAGGCAAGAGACCTACAAAATCGATGTGTATATGTAGGAATCTGTCATCAGGCACAGCAAGATCTTTTACGGGCGGCCGCACATGACGCTGAACCTTGGAAGTCTGGCACGGAATGCATTCGCGGGCCCAGGCGGCCACCTGCTTGCGGAATCCGTGCCAGATGAACTTGGACGCTACCAGGTGGCACGAATAGTAGCAATGTTACAAAATTTTGTGATTTAAAAAATCAAGTCTGCAATTTATCCCATCAGATAAAGCATAAAAAGAAGTTTAATTTGACACCTAATTTACTTTCATATCTACAGTATTAAAAAGGTTATGGCCATTTTCATACTCGGAAATTAGCATCTTGTTCCCTATTGCTTTTCCATTGACTTAACACAAAAGCTGTGATCGAGGACAGTCAAAAGCCCATAACTTTCTTAAAAATTAAGAGAACTGAAAGAAATTTTCAGTTATTATGGATTGAAGCATTCTGAAACATATATGAAACAATCTTACTTGGATGACCTGAAATTGAAGCATATAATTAGTTAGTTACCCAATTGTAGCTAATTACAAAATGCAATTACTAGATCAAAACATCTATGCATTTCTTCAGAAAATATTAACATTTTTAAATAGCCTAAGTGTCCAAATAATATTCACACAAGAATTCACAATATAATATGATTTTTAAATCTCATTGTCATGAATTTATAGGCCAAATGGAACGAATTTATTGTTTAATTCCTGTAAATTAATGGCCATTTTAATCATCTTGCGAGTGGGATTTTGTGGAACGCGATCGTTTGGAACGTTGCGGTTGCGGTGAATTTAAACCACATATCGGCAGGAAAAATACTGCCGGTTCGTATGGGGCCTAAATCACCTTTTCGCAACGTAAAATGTGGATTAAGGTAATCCTAAAAGCACGTTTATATGTAAAATAAACGGCTTTCCTTTAGCTGTCCCATACCTGAAATCCGTCCCCGTTGTCGGCGTTCATGGCATTAGAAGCGGTTTTTAGTATACTCCAGCGCTGAAATGGTCCAGCGATTTAAAAAAAAATAAAAAAAATTCACAGAACGGCCGTTGGAACAATTCTTCAGCGTTAGCTAGATCCCCGAGAAAATATATCCAGGATAGGCGGTAGAAATCCGCCTTTTCACCCCGCAAAGGTGCCAAAGTCGCGCACACGGCCAGTGACAGAACTGCAGCGCCGCTGAAGGTAAGTTTTGCGCTCTAGAAAGCCCCCCCCCCCCCTCTCCCTCCCCCTCTGGTTGGCTTGGCTTGGGTGTGTCTTGAAATTGAAAGGCACTACTTACTACAAATGGTGGCATGAAGTTGAAAGGCACTACTTACTGCAAATGGTGGCTTGGGAGCTTTGGCTTGAAGTTGAAAGGCACTATTACTGCAAATGGTGACTTGGTTGCTTTGGCTTGAAGTTGAAAGGCACTACTTATTGCAAATGGTGGCTTGGTTGCTTTGGCTTGAAGTTGAAAGGCACTACTTACTGCAAATGGTGGCATGAAGTTGAAAGGCACTACTTACTGCAAATGGTGGATTGGTTGCTTTGGCTTGAAGTTGAAAGGCACTACTTACTGCAAATGGTGGCTTGGGTGTGGCTTGAAGTTGAAAGGCACTACTTACTGCAAATGGTGGATTGGTTGCTTTGGCTTGAAGTTGAAAGACACCACTTACTGCAAATGGTGGCATGAAGTTGAAAGGCACTACTTACTGCAAATGGTGGATTGGTTGCTTTGACTTGAAGTTGAAAGTCACTACTTCCTGCAAATGATGGCTTGGGTGTGGCTTGAAGTTGAAAGGCATTACTTACTGCAAATGGGGGGCGTGGGTGCATTGGCCTGAAGTTGAAAGGCACTACTTACTGCAAATTGTGGCTTGAGGTTGAAAGGCACTACTTACTGCAAATGGTGGCTTGGGTGCTTTGGCTTGAAGTTGAAAGCACTACTTACTGCAAATGGTGGCTTGGGTGCTTTGGCTTGAAGTTGAAAGCACTACTTACTGCAAATGGTGGCTTAGGAGCTTTGGTTTGAAGTTGAAAGGCACTATTACTGCAAATGGTGGCTTGGTTGCTTTGGCTTGAAGTTGAAAGGCACTACTTACTGCAAATGATGGCTTGGGTGTGGCTTGAAGTTGAAAGACACCACTTACTGCAAATGGTGGCTTGAGAGCTTTGAAGTTGAAAGGCACTACTTACTGCAAATTATGGCTTGGGTGTGGCTTGGTTGCTTTGGCTTGAAGTTGAAAGGCACTACTTACTGCAAATGGTGGCTTGGGTGTGGCTTGAAGTTGAAAGACACCACTTACTGCAAATGGTGGCATGAAGTTGAAAGGCACTACTTACTGCAAATGGTGGCTTGGGTGCATTGGCTTGCATTTAAAAGGCACTACTTCCTGCAAATGATGGCTTGGGTGTGGCTTGGGTGTGGCTTGAAGTTGAAAGACACCACTTACTGCAAAAGGTGGCTTGGGTGCATTGGCTTGCAGTTAAAAGGCACTACTGTAAATGCACTTACTTCCTGTTTGCACTGTATATTGATTTTAGATAAAACGCTACCACTTACGGCTGTGATTTCTGGCCATCTTACTCAGTCCCCCTCCGCTGAGCAGGTGCAGAGAATTATTCCCATCAATGAAAAATCAAAGTGTTATTAGTTTTTCTCCTGGCAATCACTCCATGAAAGCCACACCTTTTCCGGTGGGGGGGGAGAGGGGTTATAAAACCCGGAAGTGTGGGTGTGGCTCAGTCTCTGCAAGATGGAGGAGGGAGAGGTCACGACTCGCTGTCTTTAGTCGCTTTGCACCCTACTTCAAATGGTATGAAACTGCACTTGAATGTGGTGGCCTTGCACCCTGCTAGAAGTGGTAAGAAACTGCACTTGAATTTGATGGCCTTATACCCTGCTTGAAATAGAATTTCAAGGATTAGCCATGAGTCAACTACCAGCCCACCAGCCGTGAGTGAGTGAGTTGCCAGCACAACAGGCTTCATTGACTGAGACGCCAGCCCAAGAATCCATTTGGCGCACAATTTGCATACTAGCCCTCTGGAAACCAGTCCCTTCAGCCCATAACACCCATACTAGCGCTCCAGAAAGCCCCTCCCCCCCAACTGACCACCAATATTATAATTGGTGGAGAGGTGGAATATTGCGTTGGATGACCAGTCCTCCTGTGTGATGCTGGGACCCAACGGGTCCCACTTAGTCTAGTATATATATATATATATATGTGTGTGTGTGTGTGTACACATACATACATACATACATATACATACAGGTTTGTAGGTTTATTGGCTTCAGTAAAATATTGTAAATTGTCCCTCGTGTGTAGGATAGCGTTAGTGTAAGGGGATTGCTGGTTGGTGCGGACTCGGTGGGTCGAAGGGCCTGTTTCTGTGCTGCAGCTCTCTAAACTCTCTCTCTTTCTAAACTCCGAGTGTTGAGAAAGTAACTAATAATACTTTCTACCTTCTACCACTAATTCGCTGTTCTGTTTTTGCCCAATCCTTTGTCTTAAAAAGTCAGAATGTAATTCTCCAGAGGACAAAAGCACATTTTCAGATAATAATTTAATTGGTGGCAACCTCTATTGAGTGCTCAAGATATGCTAATTAATTAATGTGAACAGGAAGTGATGGTAATTATGCAAGATGTAGTTACTACATCTGATTGACATTTGGATATTGCAGGTTTCTTTATCTGAGTCAACTATGTTAATTAGCCAATCAAAGGTTTTATTGTACTTCATCTTCCAAAAAGTGCATGTAGTTATGCTGATTTATACCACAAGTAAATTGCATCCAGATTCGGTTCTGTGAGAGATTATTTACGCTGCGAAGTTGGCATCTGCAAAGCAAAATGGAGCTTATTTTTATAAAGAATATTAAAAATAGATATTTTCTAAAATGTGTTTTGATAATCCACATGTGTATTTTTTTTACAATTCATTCTGTTCTTAATTAATTTAACCGCATAATTGGTGTGGCAGCCAAAAAGAAAGCTCAATATTCTGTGGATAAATCGCATGCTCATAAAATATCCCATGTACACCGTAAATCTGGCATATATTTGTGCAGCAGGGTAGCACAGTGGTATAACTGCTGCCTTACAGCGCCAGAGACCCGGGTTCGATCCTGACCACAGGTGCTGTCTGTGTGAGTTTGTACGTTCTCCCTTTGACTGTGTGGTTTTTCTCCAGGTCCACCGGTTTCCTCCCACACTCCAAAGATGTGCAGATTTGTAGGTTAATTGGCTTCTGTAAAAATTCCCCCAGTGTGTAGGAGACAAAAATGGGATAACATAGAAAGCGTAATTGTTGATTAATGCAGGGCCAGAGGGCCTGTTTCTGTGCTGTATTTCTAAACTAAAAAAAATCACATAATTTGTCAAATTTGTGACTTAAAATGGATGTACATCATTTCCAGTGACTTCCCAAATTTGCAATTGATAAACTTCCTATATTGTCTCCTGTGTAAATGATTTATTTTCACTGAGATTGATGTAGGATAACATCTAGTTTTTACTTATCTAAATAAATTGCACCTGAAACGTTGTTACTGTCAAAAAATAACCACTTGATTAATTTAATAATGCAGATATTTTATTTAGTGCAGTGTCTAATAATGACCTACGAATAAAAACTACTGTACAAAAGAATAAATAGAGATTTAGTTAATTGATTGATATTGTTGTTCTCAGCATATTTGCCATGTCCCTCTTACAATTCAATGACAATAAAATGGAGAACCAGGAATTAGTATATAACTCACATGTTGAGTTTGTGCAGAGCTTGTAAGAAGGGAAAGCTCCTAAACTTGTGGGATTTGTCCAGCAATGTGCAGAGAATGGGTTCAGTTAAAATCTATACAGTATATACTTAGATACTCACATCCTCAGCCTTAGTGATAACCACCTTTGGAGATCAAGAGATTCAATGAATGGTGGGGCACTGGTATCTTCTGTGACAGGATTAACTTGAGTTATTGAAGGTTAAGGTTTAATTGATTCTAGATATTTAATCAAAGCATTATAATGACATTATGGGGGCATTATTTCCAGATAGAGTCATAGAGTCCTACAGCATGGAAATAGGCCCCTTGTCCCGAAACGTCACCAATTCCTTCTCTCCATAGATGCTGCCTCACCCGCTGAGTTACTCTAGCATTTTGTGTCTTCCCTATCTATTATAGTCCTATCTGCCTGCATCCCTCTAAACCAAACCTATCCATGTACTTGTCCAAATGTTTCTTAAGCGCAGTGATAGTACCTGCCTCAGCTACCCCCTCCGGAAGGTCGTTCCATATACCTACTACCCCTTGTGTAAAAATCCACCCAATCTTTAGATTTGCAACCACTTTCTGCTTGTGTAGAATTCCAGGATAGCAAAGGTGCACTAATTGTGATGCTGGGACATTCTGCACCCACAAATATTTGCATCTTACATTATCACTATGCCTCTTTATGCTCAGAACAATCATTGGTGGCCTTACTGATGTATTTGATCTCGACGTTATTCTGGAATTGCATCCTGGAGGAACATCTCTTTGGCTACATAATGAGAATGAGTTTCACAGATCGGCTGCACCTCACCCTATTATAATTTTGGTAGAAATGTCATAAATGGCATTGGGCTGCATTCTCATGATCTTCACAATTCTTCCACCGAATTGATGGAAGACAAAAAATTGTATTATCTCCATGGAAATTCAGTCTGTGTGTGTGTGCAGTTTTGGTTCAAAAATCTCACAGTTACTTTTTTGGCTAAAAAAACCCCTGTAATTCTAAATAATATTCTAAGGTATTTAGTTTAAAACAATTAAATAAGATGCAATGTGTAGGAAGGAACCAAAGATAGACACAGAAAGCTGGAGTAACTCAGCGGGACAGGCAGCTTCTCTGGAGAGAAGGAATGGGTGACATTTCGGGTCGAGACCCATCTTCAGACTGGTTACGGATAAAGGAAATTAGAGATGTAGAGGTGTCGGAGTTAAAGAAAATAAGATGCAATAATAGGTTTTTTAAAAATGGGGGGAAAAAAATCCATTTATGTTCCTTCTCTACCTAACTTTTTAAAATTATTATAAACCATGCAAGATGAATGCTTTGTCAACAACTTTGCAATATCTGTGCTCTTTTGTTTGGCCTGAGTATGGACTTGTGTGAGTGAGTCTCGCTCCACAACACATGTATTAAACTGCTAACAAGAATCATCGTTCAAGAGGCAGACAGTTCTCACATTCTCAAGTGATTGACAAGACTGACATATGGAATAGTTCACAAATTCCCAGGTGACTGACAGATGGAGAGTAGAAACCTGTATAAAGTTACCTGGAGAGCTGAGGACGATTTCATATTCAGTGGTTTTGATCAAAAAACATTCCTGATCTCACACTAATTTTATCACCAATGGTAATTAGTACTTGATTTATTCAGTCATTTTTTTATTGCACTTAAAGTACAATTTTAACTTCTGAAACTCTAATGAATAAAATTGGAAAGTTTGTAAAAATACTTTGCATTAATTTATTTAAATATTTTTTTATTCAGCATCGAACGTGAGTGGTTTATCTCGATGTTCTTTTTTTTAACTTTAAATATTACATTTCAAGAAAGAATCAGGAAACTTTGCATAACTTTATATTTTATAATATAGTTAAAAAGTGTTATATGGCTCACATATTCAGTTTATCAAGTTTAAAGTTTATATTTCAACTGCTCTTAGAGCTATAGGTTTCCGCAGGTGAAAATAAAAGATCATCTGGTCCTGTTGTCTTCCTCTTAATCCCCTGGACTGTATTTTCTTGCACCTTCACTTTTTTTTCTGATGGGGTTGACGTGTTGCTGGCTCTATCTTCAAAAGCATTAACACCTCTTCCTGAAACTTGTGCAGGTGAGAATTACTTCATCCATGAGTCCAGATAGTGGCAGAATGTTAAACAAAAGTATTGTGGCTGAGCGGCGGAATTAACATCCATGCACATGTGTACATGCACAATTTTTGTTAGAAATCACTAACGTTATCTTGTGTAGGAACCTCAATGGCTTTTGATCAAGAATCAAAAGTGTGTTATTGTCACACACACACACACACACACACACACACACACACACACACACACACACACACACACACACACACACACACACACACACACACACACACACACACACACACAGAGTGCAAAAAGACAAAAACAATACCCCCAAGTCTTTGTAGTTCAGAGCTTATTGGAGATTGTAGTGTTTAATAGCCATCTGTGGCAATGAATACCAGAGATTCATCACCCTCTGACTAAAGATGATTCTCCTCATCGCCTTTCTAAATGTACGTCCTTTTATTCTGAGGCTATGGCCTCTGGTCCTAGACTCTACCACTAAGGGAAACATCCTCTCCATACTTACTCTATCCAGGCCTTTCACTATTCAATAAGTTTCAATGAGGCCGTTCCCCCTCATCCTTCTAAATAATAATAATAATATATTTTATTTTATATTCCAGCGAACACCGGCCCAGTGCCTTCAAACGTTCATCATATGTTAACCCAACCATTCCTGGGATCATTCTCGTAAACCTCCTTTGGACCCTTTCTAACTCCAGCGCATCCTTCCTCAGATATGGGGCCCAAAACTGCTCACATTCTTAGAATCATGGAGTTATCCAGGACAGAAGCAGGCACGTTGGCCATTGCTCAAAGTAAAATGCTGACATAGGTGTGGCAGTTACAGGCAGCAGACATAAAATCTTTTCTTGAGGCAGGAAGAACGATCTTGGACTTGGCTCAACTAATTTCACCCCGTCAACACCAGTCACAAATGTGAAAGGACAGGGCCTAACTCACAGTGGCACCCAATTGCTCACTAAATGAAGCACAATCAATACTCTTTACTTGAGAGCATGAAATTTATAATGTTTCTTGCAGTCATAAGACGTCAAACTTGATAATTTTGCAATGCATTTGATGCTTAATTAGGCTTCACTAACTGAATCATCAAGAGTATTTGAATTAAATTACCTTCTATTTTATGCTTTTGCACAGATACAGAAACAATTGTTAACTGCCCAAACAGAAACTTTTATTAGTTAATGACTCATTCAGTTTACTAATTGCTCGAGGGAAATACCTACTTTAGCCCTGAGAATGATTAAGCAATACTTCAGTTCTGCGACATTTGGGGCTTGCTTACATAAATTTGTTTATACATAACACGTAAAAGGCCAACATTTCATTCTCCAGTTGTATGTTCTACTATCACCTCCAATGTGCACAGTATCAACTATCAATACCCATTTTTCCCTGCTGAATTGACATAATGATTAGTGTAGTGTGCTCATTGATCAGTAACTGCGTGAATAGCAGCTATGTCGATAGATCATTTATCAAATCTACTCCTTTAAAAATTACTTAAGGTTATCCAAATGTAATCATTCAGACCTTTGGAAAAAAAACAAATTACCAAGATTAATTAGAATTCTTCATGTCCAGTTATTTATCATCCGTGTAAGTTGGATTTTGAGATGTAAATTGACCTGGAGAACTATTCTGTGAAGAACACTACCCAACTTATTGTCATTGTTGCAGATGCATGAAGGAAAAGTCAGCATAGACCAGATATTCCATTAGTGCTTTTTTAAAAATCAATAACTGAAAACCTTTGGAGTGATTGTATTTCCCATTAAACATTTGCAGATATTTCAGGGTGATACAAAACAAAGGTATAAATTACTTCTATGAGACAAATTAGTGAATAAGCAGGCTTAGGTGATCAAATTTACTGCATCTATCTTTATGCGAAGAAAGCTAAAAGGAAAAAGATGTTAATGCAATTGTTCCAATTAATTGTGACAGTAAGTCAGTAAAACAACAGTAGTTGCAATGAATTCAGTAGACTGGTCCTGTTATTGCACAATTAAGAAAGTTCCTGTGCTTTCTAGAGCTGCTGGAGGTGGTAGTTGAGGCAGATACAAAATGCTGGAGTAACTCAGCGGGCAGACAATTTTAACAAAGCCAATTAACCGACAAACCTGTACGTCCTTGGAGTGTGGGAGGAAACCGGAGCACCAGGAGAAAACCCACGTGGTAACATAAAAAATGTACAAACTCTGTACAGACAGCACATGTAGTCAGGATCGAACCTGGAGCTCCGGCGTTGTAAGGAAGCAACTATATGACTGTATCACTGTGCCGCTCCAGTACAATTCCTAAGTTATCTCACTTTCCCATCCAGTCCCTGCACAAAAGAGGCAATTTACAGAGGCCAATAAACCTACAAACTGTCACATCTTTGGAATATGGGAGGAAACTGGGCCAAGCAAAGGCAACCCACATGGTCACAGGGAGAACATGTAAACTCCACACAGACAGTACCCATGAACAGGACCAATCCTGTGTCTTTGGCACTGTGAGGCAGCAGCTCATCCAGCTGCATCTCTGTGCCACCCATCAAGGTCAATATTGCACATGAAAAATAACCAATTCCTAAAGTCATCACCTTTAGTGTCTCCCATGAGATTTTTGGTCAGAAATGTTATAATTAGGTTCAGTGCATTACAGCCCTTAGAACGAGTGACATTTTACTTTTTGCAAAGAGGCCATTTGGCCCACCTGGATTGTGTTAGCTCTTTGAAAAAATTCTTCACATGTTGTAACTTTAGCACGTTCTTCCCCAGTCAACACTGGGCCATTATTGACTCCATCCATTGCCAGTCCTGTTTGGTTCTGGCCTTCTCTATCTTTCAGTCTAAAGAAGGGTTCTGACCCATGACATCACCTATTCCTTTTCTCCAGGGATGCTGCCTGACCCGCTGAGTTACTCCAGCATTTTGTGTCTGCCTCAACTACCAGCTCCAGCAGCTTGTTCCATATACCCACCACCCTCTGTGAGAAAAAGTTGCGCCATGGGTACCAATAATAGGTCGCCCTCTAGTCATAAATAGCCAATGATTTGGATGAGAATATAGGTGACATGATCAGCTTGTTTGCAGATGACACCAAAATTAATAGTTTAACGGATAGTGAAGAAGATTGTCTCAGGTTCCAGCAGTATATAGATTGACCAGGAAAGTGGCAAGGTCATTAACTGAGTGTAAAGACCCATTCTGCACCCAAACTTACTCTAACATCACAAGGAGTTTAAGAAGGAACTGCAGATGCTGAAGAAGGGTCTCGACCCGAAACGTCGCCTATTTCTTTCGCTCCATAGATGCTGCCTCACCCGCTCAGTTTCTCCAGCATTTTTGTTTACCTAACATCACAAGGTGTGGCTTGATAACCTACTTGATATGCACTAAAGATGAACTGCAAATTATACCTAATGCTGTGATAGCTTTGTGTTCCCGGTTGAGACGATCATCAATCCAGGATCACAGGATAGGGCAGCACAGTGGTGCAGCGGTAGAGTTACAGTGCCAGAGACCCAGGTTCAATTCTGATTATAGGTGCTGTCTGCATGGAGTTTGCATGTTTTCCCAGGGTTTTCTCCGGGTGCTCTGGCTTTGTCCCACACTCCAAGGACGCATAGGTTTGTAGGTTAATTGGCTTCGGTAAAATTGTAAATTGTCCCTAGTGTGTAGGATAGTGCATGGTGATAGCTGGTCAGCACGGACTCTGTGGGCCGAAGGGCTGATTCTCTAAAGTCTAAAGTCTAAATCAGTTCCCTGAAAATCTTGCAGTCATTGGCGTGAAGGAGATGTTTCAGACAAATTGGAACTCAAACTGCAGAGGTTAAAAAGAAGGTTAGGAACAAGGTCCAAACCATTGCAATACATCTGACATTATTTTTTTTTGTTTTTTTTTTTTTGTTTATTTTATTAGAAGTTAATACAATACAAAACAATACAGTGGCACCTAATTTTAGGTGCCAACTATGTCATACCGTAATCCATTCTATGTACAACCTCTAGTTTTATGTTATGAGTAGGCAAGACAAGAAAAAGAAAACAATAGAAAGGGGAAAGAGTGGAAAAATAGATGGTAGAGAGTAGAAAAATGTGAAGTGTGTATATAAAAAATAAAAATTAAAAAATAAAATAAAAAAGAAAAGGTGGAAAGTAGAAATAGAAGAAAAGGCCCCTTAAAAGAGAATTTTTCAAATCTATATTCGGAGATGTAGATCTATCCACGTCATGAACTGAAATCAGCAATCCTTATGGTATTATTTCTTGGAAATAAAGTTCCCAAATTTTATTCTTTATTGGATGACTTTGGTTCAAAGATTGGAGCACAGGTGTAATTATTTAGTTTCAAAGTCGTAAAGGTTTATTTTGCTTTTATAAAGCCAAGAAGTCAATCATTCCTATTTGACCTGCTTTCTTCTTTGCAGGAAGGAATTAAGAATAACATATTTGTTAGAGTATGGCATATAATGCTTTGACATCTACATTTACTTTAGTTCTTATAATTGCTTGAGGCCCTGTGATCCTCTGTTTAAAATTAAAATTCCAGATGTTGTTCAGTCTTGATACACTGAGTCAAATATCCAGAGGGGAATTTTTCTTCATCAAGCTGATTCCTTGAGGATCAGACTTTGATATAAATATCTGGGCAATGTTTCACCAAATTTTTCAAGACTCGGAACTATTTTTGTTAAATGACAATATTTTCATTTCTCCCAAGATTTCGAGTTCTGCTTTACAATGCTACACAATTGATACCATTTGAATGAATTGAATGGTATCTATTTCCTTAGATGGGGGTTTACACAGGGATATTCCTGATTGAGTTACATATTAATATAAGAACATACATTCTAAAGGCCAGAGCTATTTTGTAAATTCAGCACAAATTAGAGAGCATCTAATTGTTTGAATGACAACTTTCTTTAACATGGGTTTTGTTTATCATCATTTAAAATAGATTAGGAACCTAGATTTAGTTTAAACCAAACAATTTAAGTTTTTAGCACCTACCGGTAGTTAAGTATTGTGTTTTTGTTAACTTCGTAAAGAAAATACACCATTTGTTACATTCCATGCTGGAATTTATGTTTATTGATTAGCACATCTTACAAATACTAGCTAATTCAACTAGTCTGATCTTTAGACTTTGGAGATAGAGCATGGAAACAGGTCCTTTGCCCCTAATCAGCAGGGAACAGTGATCACCCCGTACACTAGCACTATCCAATACACTAGGGACAATGTACAATTTTACCAAAGCCGATTAACCTAGAAACCTGTACATCTTTGGAGTGTTGGAGGAAACTGGAGCACCCGGAGAAAACCAACGTGGTCAGAGGGAGAACATACAAACTCCGTACAGACAGCACCCATAGTCAGGATCAAACCCGGGTCTCTGGCGCTGTTCGGCAGCAACTCTAAGGCTAGGCCACTGTGCCACCCTCTAACCCTCTAGCGATGCATTCTATTTAAATTATTTCTTAAACACTATATTATCCATTTAATTAACTGCCAAAATAATAGTTTATGCAACAGTGAAAAGTATGATCAACCATGTCGTTGAATAATGGGAATTTCTCCAGTGAGGGTTGGACAATGATTAGATAAAGTAAGTTCGCTGGAGGATTTGCTCTCAAGAGTGTTGCAAAATCTTTTACTAATTGACTGAACGCTAAGGACTTTACTACCCGATTGTTTTCAAGTTCCATTGACGATCCGCTACTGGAAATAGCTTTCAGCTGATCTACAGGCATCTTATTTTCATTTGGTCTACTTAATCATGGATCATGCAAAAATTTGTCAGAGTCAGGTTTCCTCATACAATAAGAGCCAAAGAAGTGAAATGCTTTATCAGGGTTTTGGGAGAACCGAATCATGCATTTCGTTTCATAGAACAGTATGCATTCAGCTACTCACTGTGCACAAAGATGTACAGAGTATTGTAAAGGATAAAGCACATTGAAAGGAAAGTTCGAGATAAGGGAGTGGAGCAAATTAGATTGAGCAGGAGCAGATTCTAAAGGGCCTGTCCCACTTGGCTATTTTTTGGGCGACTGCCGGCATCATTGACTGACGTATCAGGTCATCGAAAAATCCGTGACGTGATGCGGCGTGACGACGCTTGACGCGGCGGTGATGCGGCGTGATGACATATGATGCGGCAGTGACGAGGCGTGAAGACGTATGACGCGCGATGTTTTTTTGTCGCCGCTGGATTTTGAAATGTTTTAAATCTTTTGGCGACACTGATATGACGCCGGCAAAATCGCCAAGTGGGACAGGCCCTTAACTCCTTCATCCTCCTAATTCCATGGTCATCTACTCTTCTATTGGCATGCTTGGCACATTTTCATTAATTAAGAAAGAAATGAAATTGGACTGCACTGATTCCTGACTGAAAGAGGTGTTATCAATCTTTACTATGTGGTAGTTTTAGGTGCGATGGGATTAGCGAAGAGAGAAAATGAGGTGGCAAGAGGGTATACAACAACACACTTTGTTTTTACAATATTAATTATATATGAAGTTAGTGTTTCATAGACTAATGGATACTTGTAGAGAATCAAACAGCAGTGCTTGGATTTTCATGCTGCTTCTCATTTGAAGAAATGTGGATTATAAAGTTTGAATTTTGATGTTTGAAGATATGAATTATGTGCAGGCTGATAAGATTTTCTCCTGGCATAATGCTCATTACAGACATTGTTGACCAAAGGGCCTTGTTCCTGTGCTATGCGTTTTATGTTCTACGCTTTATTTTGAAGGGGTTAAAAATTTGTAAATGTGAAGCAGGAAAGGGTTATTGGATGAGACAGTGAGAGTTTCTTATGTATGTGGATGATAACAAAAGGGAAAAGTAAATGCTTCGGAAATATGTAGGAAGGGACTGCAAAAGCTAGTTTTCACCAAAGATGCTGTAGTAACTCAGTGGGTCAGGCAGCATCTCTGGAGGAAATGAATACGTGATGTTTTGGGACATCACCCTTCTTCAGACTGAGAGTCAGGGGAGAAGGAAACTAGAGGTATGAAAAGGTACAAATAATAAATAAATGAATGAAAGATATGAAAAGAACAAATAAAAGCCAGCATTGATGATCAACGAAAGGTGGAGCCCACAATGGTCCATTGTTGGCTGTGGAATAGGTGATAACGAGGGGATACGAACAGTAAAACTAAGCAGGATGACAGTGAAACTAATAGGATGGCTAGAGTCAGGGGAGGAAAACCCGGAGTGGCCAGAGGGGACACGTCCCCCCCCCCCCATGTTTTGAGACATGGGGGACATCCCCCCCCCAAGTTTTTGCGTTCCGGATTTTAAAATCGCCGTTTTTAAAATCGCCTGGGGGGGCATGCGGCGTCAAACACACTAACTACCGCCTTTTGCTATATTTAAGAGGGAGTTAGATGTGGCCCTTGTGGCTAAAGGGATCAGGGAGTATGGAGAGAAGGCAGGTACAGGATACTGAGTTGGATGATCAGCCATGATCATATTGAATGGCGGTGCAGGCTCGAAGGGCCGAATGGCCTACTCCTGCACCTATTTTCTATGTTTCTATGTTTCTATGTTACCCCTGCACACACACTTAATACCCCCCTTAATATTATATTAATATTATTAATTTGCTCCTTTTGCCCCATAACCGCAGGTGCATCTAGAGAGGGGGGGGGGGTAGAGAGAGAATGGGGAGAGACAGAGAGAAAGGGGGCAGAGACAGAAGGGCAGGAGACAGAGGGAGAGGGGGGTGGAGGGGAGGAGGAGCGGGAGGGTGGGTGAGGGGGGGGAGGGTGGGGGAGGAGGGGTGAGAGAGATGGGAGGCGAGAGAGGGGGGGGAGAGAGAGAGATGGGGGAGAGAGAGAGAGGGGAGAGAGAGAGATGGGGAGAGAGAGAGAGATGGGAGAGGGAGAGGGAGAGACAGAGAGAGAGGGGGAGAGACAGAGAGAGCGAAGCAACCATGCGTCACACGTTCAGAATGTTCTGGAAATGAAGCGTGCGCGTCTCATGCACGAAAGCTGTCGGCAGCTCTATGGAATTCAGGGGAGGACCCTGCTGCATCACACACGCTAACCCCCCCCCCCCCACACACACACACAGCAGGTCCGATCTAAGTTGTCAATGAAGACAGCAAATTTTTTTTTTTTAAACTGTCTTTGAAATTAAAAGTTAATGTTAAGAATTAGTGATGTTAAGTGAGAAATAATTCAATTCAATTCAATGAAAAACAATAGAATCAACAATAATTAGTGGAGTTAAATGAGAAACATTAAAATTCAATGCAATGAAAAAAGAAATAAACAATGCTTTAATCCACAGTGGGGGGGCAGCAGGCAGGCTTGGGGGGCGGGGCCGGGCGGGGCCAGGTAGGGCCAGGAGACAGGTGGGCCAGGTGCAAAGGCATTGTGAGGTCAGCAGCTGGGCAACCGTTATATTTTTAAAACATGCCATTTGGTGATAAATTTTAGTAAATATCTTGGGAAATAATTGACCAAATTTATAGAGGATTGGATTTTTGAAATTATAAGGAAAATTTCTGCCAGAAGATGTAAAAAAATCACTGTTAATGTAATGTCAGCAGCTGGGCAGCGGTCAGATTTAAAAAAAAGTCAGATTGGTCAACAATTTTAATAAAAAGTTTGGGAAAGTAATGTACCAAATGTACAGAGGAGTGGATTTCTAAAATCACAAGGAAAATCTCCACTGAAATATGTAAACATTTCCCAGTTTCGGCGTCTGGTTTTCGAGGAGATATGTTTCAAAGGCAAAGTCACACACACACACACACACACACACACACACACACACACACACACACACACGCACACACACACACACACACACACACACACACACACACACACACACACACACACACACACACACACACACACACAGAGTTTTAATCGACATATATATGAGATATGAGATATGAGATAGTATAGGTTTAGAATGGATAGTATAGGTTTATAATGGATAGGATATGTTTAGAATGGATAGGATAGGTTTAGAATGGGATAGGAAAAGTTTAGAGGTATATGGGCCAAATGCAGGCAGGTGGGACTAGTATAGATGTGGCATATTGGTCGGTGTGGGCCGAAGGGACTGTTTCCATGTTGTATAACTCTAATACTAATTTTGAATTTTTCAATTGACCGAGCATCTAATAAGCTTTTAATAGAGAGGATTACAAATTTCCACACTTCTTTGTGTGAAGTACATTTGGATATCACCCATAAATAACCTGGCTATTATTTTAAACCACCTATTTCTGGGCTCTTTACGCCACTCGTTTTAAACAACCCAACTGGTTCTACACAAGGGTGTACAATGCCAATCTAGGGAACCCACCCTCATAATTTAACCCTTTCAGACCCAATTAAAAGGGACCTTTCTGCAATAAAGTTCAGCGTGCATCCAGGTGCTGTAGATAAATTCTCAGGGAAACACAAAGGAGACTGTGTTGCTAAATAATAATTGTCAGCAGACTGTTAGGAAATGATTGGATTGTGGAGATTTATTTTCTCCTCCTGGTTCTTATTATCTATTTTGGAAGTGCGGAAAAATCCCCAAAGGTTGATTTTATGTCAACTTCAACTTACATATTTCTTTAATTTTTTCGTTTTAGAGGTACAGTGTGGAAACAGGCCCTTCGGCCCAGCGAGTCCATGCTGACCATCCATCACCCATTTGCACTATTTCTATGTTATCACGTTTTTCTCATCCGCTCCTTACACACTAGGGTCAATTTACAGAGGCCGATGAACCTACAAACCCACATGTCTTTGGGATGTGGGAGGAAACAAGACCACGCAGAGAAAACCCATGTGGTTACAGGGTGAACATGGAAACAAACAGCACCTGAGCATCTAACTTGGGATCTCTGGCACGAGGCAGCAGATCTCGCAGCTGCAATACCCTGCCGCCCCACGGTGAAAGAATGACAAAAATTCCGAGAAGATATAAAGTTTGCATTATCACAGGAATGTCAAATGTTGATCATTGAACTACTGTTGTCTTGGCACCTCAACAGATAGCCTCTGGAGTTAACACAACTGCAGTATTATATTAACAGTAAAAAGAGTGATCAGCCAACTCAGACAAATGTTTACTTGATTGAAGATAGACACAAAAAGATGGAGTAACTCAGCAGGTCAGACAGCATCTCTGGAGAAAAGGGATAAATGACGTTTCAGGTCGAGGCCCTTCTTCCGACTGCAGACTTCACTGATTGAACTTGTTCACCTGAATTAAAGGTAACCTTCAACATTTGAGAGAAAACAACACCACTGAAGTCCGAGCCTTTTGCATCACTCTGAAGTATGCAGACATAGATCCATAGAAAATAGGTGCAGGAGTAGGCTATTTGGCCCTTCGAGCCAGCACCGCCATTCATGGTGATCATGGCTGATCATCCACAATCAGTACCCCATTCCTGCCTTCTCCCCACATCCCTTGATTCCGCTAGTCCTAAGAGCTCTATCTAACTCTCTTTTGAATGCATCCAGTGAATCGGCCTCCACTGCCTTCTGTGGCAAAGAATTCCACAAATTCACAACTCTCTGGGTGAAAATGTTTTTCCTCATCTCAGTTCTAAATGGCCTACCCATTATTCTTAAACTGTGGCCCCTGGATCTGGACTCCCCCAACATCAGGAACATGTTTCCTGCCTCTAGCGTGTCCAATCCCTTAATAATTTTATATGTCTCTAAAAGATACCCTCTCATCCTTCTAAATTCCAGTGAATACAAGCCCAGTCGTTCCATTCTTTCATCAGTCGTTCCATTCTTTCACATCAACCTACTCTAGTCAAGTGGCCCTAACTATTTGCTACTACCATCGACATCAGTTGGAGGCTGTCGGTTAACATGTATTAAGTATTTCAGCTTCACGCATTCAGTCATTACTGATTTTAAATGTTTGCTGACTGCAGACAAACACCAGTCATCAAAACCCTTCAATTAACTCAAGCCACAAAGTGCTTGAGTAACTGGGCAGGTCAGACAGCATCGTTGTTACACGGTGATACTGTCTGCCCCTCGAATTACTCCAACACTTGGTGTATTTTTTGGTTACATTAGATGATTATGATTATTGTCGCGTACAATGAAAAGCTTTATGTTGTGCACAATCCAGTCAGTGAAGACCATACACAATTACAATCAAGCTGTCTGCAATGCACAGATACAGGATGCATAATGTTCAGTGCAAGGTAAAGTCTAATAAAAAATATTTTTGAAGGTCTCCAATGAGGTAGATGGGAGGTCAGGACCACTCTCCAGTTGGTGAGAGGACGGTTCAGTTGCCTGCTAATAGCTGGGAAGAAACTGTCCTTGAATCTGGACATATGCATTTTCAAACATATGTACCCTTTGCCTGATGGGAGAGGAGCGATAAGGGAATGAATGGGGTGAGAGTGATCCTTGATTATGCTGTTGGCCTTGTCGAGGCAGCGTGAAGTGTAGATGGAGGGAGGTTGGTTTGTGTGATGTTCTGGCTACATCCACAATTCTCTGCAATTTCTTGCGGCCTTGGATGGAGCTGTTCCCAAACTATGCTGTGATGTATCCCGATAAAATGCTTTCTTTCTACAGCGTAGCTGTAGATGTTGGTAAGAGTTGTTGGGGACATGACAAACTAAAGAAGTGGAGGCATTGGTGTGCTTTCTTGGCATTTGCATTGACAAATTGCCAGTGATATGTATTCCTAAGAACTTGAAGCAGTCACCCAGCTCCATTTTGGAGCCATCAATGTTGATCACAACCCCCTTTGTCTTGCTAACATTCAGGGAGAGGTTGTTGTCTTGGCACCAGGTTACGAGTTTCTCAATCTCCTTCTTGTACTCCGTCTCATCATTATTTGATATCCAGCCCAGTACAGTGGTGTCATCAGCGAATTTATAAATTTGTTGGATTGATATTTGGTTGCACAGTCTTGAGTGTAAGAATACAGAAGGGGGCTGAGAACACATCCTTGTGGAGCACCAGTGTTGAGGATTATTGTAGAGGATGATTTTTCACCAATCCTCGCTTATTATGGTATGTGGGTTAGGAAGTCGAGAATCCAGTTGCAGAGGGGAGTGCTGACTGAGCTTGTAGATGAATGTGGATGAGATAATACTGTTAAAAGCAGAGCTGTAGTCTATGAATAGCAGTCTGACTTAGAGGTCCTTCTTATACAGGTTTTGCAGGGATGAATGTAGGGCTAGGGAGATAGCATCAGCCACGGACCTGTCGTGGCAGTAGAAGAAATACTGTTCAGTTTGTTTTAGTTTATTGTCACATGTACCGAGGTATAGTGAAAAGCTTTTGTTGCATGTTATCCAGTGAGCAGAAAGACAATACATGGTTGCAGTTGAGCCGGTGTATATATCAGTGGATCAAGGTTGCTTGGTAGGTGGGATTTAACGTGTTCCATAATTAGCCTCTCCAAACACTTCTTGATGGTGAACGCCAAGGCCACTGGAAGGTAGTCATTAAGGAATGAGATTTTGCTTTTCTTTGGCATGAGGATGATCGGGGTCTTTTTAAAGCAGGTGGGTACCTCGGAACGAAGTATGGAGAGATTAAAGATGTCTGCAAACACTCCTGCTGGTTGGTCCGCATCTGCAGTTCTCCATGACTATCTTTCAATTAACTTTTGATTCTGTGAGCAACAACAGGAATCTGTTGGAGAGAAAAGAGTTGTGTAATTTCATTCACCTTGTTTTAACATGAACATGCCTTTTATGCAGAGTGGAGAATCTTTATAGGCCCAGCTTTTCTTCAGGAGAAACATAAAACAAGGACATTAATGAGGTACTGTTGATTTGCTGGACAAATGTACCAAACGTGGGAGCGTTAAACTGAGGATGGCATAATTTTGTAATTTTCTGTATAACTTAATCAAACAATTAAAGTTTATAGCAGGTCTGTACTATGGCAATTTTTTATGGTTGGAATATTTAAATTTCATAAAGAAATATAGAAAAAAATTGAAATTAAATCACACAATTTGAGTGAATGTTATAAGATTTGCTCACATCTGTATCTTAGTGCAGATGAGAATGTGTTGTTTTGCAGTACACCATCCCTGATCTGAATTGCTGGATTGACTCATTGGGTCACAAGGTCATATTGCATGGAAACAGACCCTCTGCCCAACTTGCCCATGCCAAGACACCCCATCTTCACTAGTCTCACCTGCCCACATTTGGCCCATATCCCTCTAAACCGATCCTATCCACATACTTGTCCAAATGTTTTTTTCAAATGTTGTGACAGTACCTGCCTCAGCTACCTCTTCTGGCAGCGCATTCCATACAGCTACCACCCCTCTGTGTGAAAACAAAATTCCCTCAAGTTCCTATTAGTGTTTTCCCCTCTTACCTTAAACCTACAGTTTGTCCTCTAGTTCTCGGTTCCCCATTCTGTATAAAAGACTCTGCATTTACCCTATCTATGCCCTTCATGATTGTACACACATGTATAAGATCACCACTCATCCTCCTGTGCCCCAAGGTATACAGTCCTAACCTGCTCAACCTCTCCCTATAGCTCAGGCCCTCAAGTCTTGGCAACATCCTCAGAAAACCTCTCTATACTCTTCTAAATCTGGAGAGACTGCCTGCAGGACCAGATTTTTCCAAGGTAGAAGAAGAAGGAATTCCTCCGGAGATGGGAGTTAATGGTTAATGGTGGGAGTTAATGGTTGTCAATTTTATTTCTCCTATGCCTGAATTTTCTACATTTCCTACATAGAGCTGTGCACCTTCTCCTCAAGATTTGCAGGTTGTCTTTATAATTGCATCACCAATGTGCACAATTGACGTTCCCATCAATAAGCAGTCACTGCTCAGCATGTGTGGAGACTTGCGGGCCATCACTTATTTTTAATTAATGTGTGGCACAGATTTTGAATCTTCTTTGTGGCACTAAAGCAAGTCGAACATCTGAATGTGATGTCTAGTTAGTTTAGTTTAGTTCCTTGTCATGTGTACCGAGATACAGTGAAAAGCTTTTCTTGCGTGCTAACCAGTCAGCGGAAAGTCAATACATGATTGCAATCAAGCCATTCACAGTGCACAGATACATGATAAGGGAATAACGTTTAGTGCAAGAGAAAGCCAGTAAAGTCTGATCAAAGATTGTCCAAGGGTCTCCAATGATGTAACCATATAACCATATAACCATATAACAATTACAGCACGGAAACAGGCCATCTCGGCCCTACAAGTCCGTGCCAAACAATTATTTTCCCCTAGTCCCATCTACCTGCACTCAGACCATAACCCTCCATTCCTTTCCCATCCATATACCTACCCAATTTATTTTTAAATTATAAAATCGAACCTGCCTCCACCACTTCCACTGGAAGCTCATTCCACACAGCTACCACTCTCTGAGTAAAGATGTTCCCCCTTGTGTTACCCCTAAACTTCTGTCCCTTAATTCTGAAGTCATGTAGATAGTAGTTCAGAACTGCTTTCTCTTTGTGGTAGGATGATTCAGTTGCCTGATAACAGCTGGGAAGAATCTGGAGGTGTGCATTTGGATCTGGAGTTTTCACATTTCTGTACCTTTTGCCCAATTGGTGAGGGGAGAAGAGGGAGTGGCCAGTGTGTGACTCGTCCTTGATTATGCTTATCCCATCCCACTCATTCCCTCTTCTCCCTGCTCGGTAACAGCTTCTGCTCTGAACATTCCTTCCAAAGCCAGGGTACTGTCCAATTCACCTCTATCACAGATACAATGCTGAGAACTATATTCTGCACTCTATATCTTCCCCTTTGCTCTACCAGTTGTACCAGAATTTGACTTGATTGTATTTATGTATAGTATATCTGATCTGTTTGGATAGCATGCAAAACAAAGGTTTTCACTGTACCTCACTACATGTGACAATAATAAATCTAACCTGAACCTTCGTAACCATTGTTACAAAATCCTATTTTGGGGTTTTAACACTCAAACACTATAACTGTTGTTCGGGGGGCGATATACCATTTGCAAGAGTGGTTTATATTCTTTGTTATTTCTTATCATTACTTTAGCTTAGTTTAGAGATACAGTTTGGAAACAGGCTCTTCGGCCCACCAAGTCCACACCAACCTGCAATCCCCCTGTAGACTAGCACTATCCAAAACACTAGGGGCAATTTGCAATTTTACTGAAGCCAATTAACCTACAAACGTGTACATCTTTGGAGTGTGGGAAGAAACTAGGGTGCCTGGGGAAAACCCACACAGTCGCAAGGAGAATGTACAAACTCCATACAGACAGCACCCGTAGTCTCGATCTAACCCAGGTCTCTGGTGCTCTAAGGTAGCAATTCTACTGTTGCGCCACTGTGTCACCCCAGCCTGTACTAAGTCTCTTCCCCTTTCATCCCAGGTGAGATATTTCCTTACAAAGACTCCTGTTTCATCCTTTCTTTTGGCTGAAGAAAGGAATTGTTTAATTCTGGCTGTGCTGCAGTCAAGTTTTATTCCTTTGGTGGCATGACATTTGTCATTAAGGCATTAAGCAATTGTTCTTCATGAACAATAATTTATTTTTATTGATTAATTGATTGGAAAAAGTATTGCATTGCTCCAACATTTAAGAGCTGTATGTACAAATCTACAGGAAAGCTATAAAATAATCAAAAAGAAAAAGAAATCCTTCAGTTTTATTTGGGAATTACTATTGAGAAGCAAATTTTTTTTCCGAAGATTATACAACTCTTTTCAAAGATCTGTCATCAACCTGTTTTCCCACCAATTTTGACTAACTATATGAAGATAAACGAGACAATAGGCCTAAGAAGTGACAGATTTAAATGGGCTGCACTGACTGTACAGTTGGTTTGAAATTTTACATTGTTGTTTTCAACTCATCGGTAAACTTTAGCACATTTAATTATATGTTTTTTTATTTGAATTGTTATTGTAGTCATTAATTAAGAGGGTGATAAAATTTGAAATCTGTCTTCAACTGTTACAGCTTCTTTAATGAGGAAGGTACATTTCATAATTTAGACAGTTGCTCTCAGAACAGAGTCTATTGAAGTTTTCTCATGTAGACTGTAAATATCAAAGGAAATGGATGTCATGTGTGAACAGAAGCTGTTGAATTTACTGTTTTAGCTGTGAAAGAAGCTGAGATATTTATCCGTGGTGGTGGGTGGGGGATACTAAAAACTGACTATAATGAGTATAGTGTGGAGTATCTACTGTATCTAGGATGAACTGCCCTTTTATATAACTTTCGAATTAGATGATACATCATATATTCCAAACTGCAATTGGAGTACTAAAAATGTTTTGTGTAATAAGATAAAGCTAACTCAAAAGTTGCTCTTTCTACCAAATATAAAGTAAACACCACAGTTTCATCTCTCCATTAGAAGTTTCAAAATTTCATTGTGATTTAGAGCATAAAACCGGTCATAGTGAATTAGCAACACATATATTGTCTACTAAATTTATTAGAATCACCGATGGTATTGTCATTTGCAATTAACTATTTTGCAATACTGACCAAATTCACTTTTTTCCTATGCAGTACAGTATTTACAATGATTTAAGATTGACAGTAATAATCGGAATCGGGTATGAATTTCCATGCAGAAATTCATGGAGTTAAATTAGAATATTGCCACCAAATTGCCATGGAAGGTTTGTGTTGCAATTAACTTTAGGGAATCATTCAAAATGGAATCCATTAAGTATTTTAAAAGAAATAAAATAAAATAATGCATTGAAAGAGAAAGAGTCAAGTCATGGAATACAGTAAAGGTCCTTTGGTCCACACCATTCATGCCCACATTCAGTACAGGAGCACCTCAAGGCTGCATGCTCAACGCCCTGCTCTACTCACTCTATATTCATGACTGTGTAGCCGGACATATACTACTCACTCTATATTCATGACTTAGCCGAACTCCATCTTCAAGTTCGCCGATGACCACTGTTGTTGGACGAATTACAGATGGTGTAAAGTTATAGTATAGAAGTTAGATCGACCGATTGACCAAATGATGCCAGCACAACAACCTGGCTCTCAACATCAGTAAAACCAATAAACTGACTGTGGGCTTTGGAAGAGGAAGGATGAGGACCCACAATCCTGTTTATATCAATGAGACGATGGTGGTGAGAGTCAAAAACTTCAAATTCCTGGGATTGCATATTTCCGAAGATCTTTCCTGGATTCAGCACACTGATGCAATTATAAATAAAGCACATCAACGCCTCTACTTCCTGAGAAGATTAAGGAGATTCGGTTTGTGAAAGAGGATTCTCTTGAACTTCTGCAGGTGTACAGTAAAGAGCATATTGACTGGTTGCATCATGGCCTGGTTCGGCAACTTGAACGTCCAGAAGCAGAAAAGATTGCAAAAAGTTGTGAACACTGCCCAGTCCATCACCGGCACTGATCTCTCCCCCATCAAAGGGATTTATCGGAGTCGCCACCTGAAAAAGGCAGCCAGATTTATCAGAGACCCACATCATCCTGGCCACACATTCATTTCACCATTAGTATACCATTGTGAAGAAGGTACAGCCTGAAAACTGTAGGTCCGAAACAGCTTCTTCCCTACAGCCATCAGGCTATTAAACACCTCTACCTCAAATAAGCTCTGGACTACAATAGATTATTATTAATATTATTATTATTATTAGTATTATTATTATTATTATTATTAATGCACTACTATTGTTTGTTTTTTGAGTATATGTGTATGTGTATATATATATATATATATTAAAAGTCTGATATATACTAAAGATGTACTAAAGATATATATACTTAAAAGTTTGATCTTGTATATTTATTTGTGTGTGTGTGTGTTTGTGTATAATCACATCTTCTCGAAAAAACGACACGCTAACAGTACAGTTTTTACATATTCTGGTAGAGATTTACCACTTGATTTAAAAAATCCCCTCATCTGTAAATTTGATTCATTATTTCCCGATTTTTTACTAAAATTGTTCACCAATTTGACATTTTTTAAATCTAACGTGCTGAAAGTGAGCTAATGATGTCAAAATGCCTTTGCCCCTCGCGGCAAGCTGCGCAAAATTTTCAACGCGCAACCATGAGCTCTGAGTTACATGGCCCAGATGGGGCATGGACAAGCAGGGCCAAAGGGCCTATTTCCATGCTGTTTGACTCTATGTTTCTATGACTATGTGTCTATGACTCTATTATGGTATACCGTAGAGATTAGATTAAGTAATAAATAGCATTGTTTCAAATGGCACCCAGAGCCAAATCTTACATGATTCTAATAGCGGAGGATAGGACCGAGAAAGAGGGAAACTAACCATTATCTTTCTTGCATTAATTACTTGTTCAAATAAAGTCATTTCTCAAAGACTTTAGTACTGAATGTACAATTCGTCACCCATTAGAAAATCAGAGACTTTTTACAATTATTTTTTGAATGGAGCAACTATATCTACATTCATTGTGCCAATTAGTTGACTACAGCTGTTAAGTGCCTGGCCAACTAATAAAGAAATTGGATCCATTAACACTTTTCATGTACAAATTGTGTAATAAAGGATTTTACCTGAGAAAGATCGCACTAACGATCATTTCCGGGTGAGGCAGCATCTATCTGGATATTGGTCCAGGCACATCTGTGCGAAATTCACTTCAATGTTGCTGAATTCACTTCAATTTCCCTGGCATCAGCTGCACAATTAAAGATGACAGAAGTTGCACACTGTGCACCTCTTCCATTGAAGGCCTAAACTGAACTGAATATAGACACAGCATGTGAGAGTAACACAGCGGGTCAGGCAGCATCCCTGGAGAAAAGAATAGATGACGTTTTGGGTCGAAACCCTTCTTCAGACTGAGATTCAGGGGAGAAGGAAACTAGAGGTATGAAAAGGTACAGAACAAATCAGAGCCCGCACCGATGACCCAGGTGGAGCCCACAATGGTCCATGGTTGACTGTGGAAGAGGTGATTACGAAGGGATATGAACAGTGAAACTAGCAGGCCTAAAGTGAAACTAGCAGCATGATTAGGGTGGGGGAGAGACGGAGAGAGAGGGAATGCAAGGGTTACTTGAAATGAGATAAATCAATATTCATACTGCTGGTTTGCAAGCTGCCCAAGCAAAATGTGAGGTGCTGTTCCTCCAATTTACACTTGGCCTCTCTCTAACAGTGGAGGAGGCCCTGGACAGGCCTAAATTGGACCTATGATGTAACTCTGTCTTGTTGAAAGGAAAGAAAAAGTGAGAGCGAAGGAGAGAAAGGTAGATTACGCTGACATGAGTAATGATACACGAGTTACTGGGTTTGCATTGTGATGCATGACAATACAAGTTGCCGGCAGGCAGAAGCCATTCGGCCCCTCAACCCACAGTGAATGTTCACTCCCTTTCAAGTATCAGCCTTCACCCACCTACAAATATTCAAGGAATATTTGCCCTTTGAGGAAGAAATATCCAAAGACATTCAACCTTCTTAGAGACAGAGCCTAAAACCCCTCTTCGACAGACAACCCATTGTTTTTTTATAATTTCATAAATTGTTGGAGCAGAATTAGGCCATTTGGCCCATCTAGTCTACCCCGCCAGTCACTTTGTTTAATTTAGAGCTCCAGCGTGAAAACAGGCCTTTTGCTCACTGAGTCCACGCTGACCAACGATCCTCATACACTAGCACTAATACAAGGGACAATTTTACAATTGACCAATTATACAATGTGGTCTGTAACCAGAGCACCCAGAGAAAACACAACTGGTTACGGGGAGAACGTGCAATCTCCATACAGACCTCACCCATAGTCAGGATCGAACCCAGGTCTCTGGCGCTGTGAGGCAGCAACACTACCACTGCACGACCATGCCACATCAATCATGGCTGACCTATCTTTCCCACTCAACCCCATTCTCCTGCCTTCTCCCCATAACCCCTGACACCTGTACTAATCAAGTACTACTAATATTTTTGAAGAGGAACCTTCAAGCAGGTCCTCTGCAGATTAAGAATGACTGAGTTATCTACATCCAAACAAGCATTTGGAAGACGGTGGTGCAGGAGAGAACTGCAAATGCTGGTTTATACCGAAGATAGAAACAAAATACTGGAGTAACCCAGTGGGGCAGGCAGCATCTCTATAGTTACTCTGGCATTTTGCATCTATCTTTAGAATATTGCAGGGTGGATTTGTCAGATACTGCAGGGCTGCAAATATCTTCACCCATGATCCGGGTGAAAACATTCTTCCTTATGTTCTCTGTAAACCTCTTACTCCTAACCTTGAACATATGCACTCTGGTTATAGGCACTACAATTAGGCAGAGTTTAGACAATAAACAATAGGTGCGGGAGTAGGGCATTCGGCCGTTCGAGCCAGTACCGCCATTCACTGTGATCATGGTTGATTATCCACATTCAGTACCCCGTTCCTGCCTTCTCACCATATCCCCTGACTCCACTATCTTTAAGAGCTCTATCTAACTCTCTCTTGATAGCATCCAGAGAATTGCCCTCCACTGCCTTCTGAGGCAGAGAATTCTACAGATTCAGAACTCTCTGGGTGAAAAAGTTTTTCCTCATCTCCGATCTAAATGGCCTACCCCTTATTCTTAAACTGTGGCCCCTGGTTCTGGACTCCCCCAATATCGGCAACATATTTCCTGCCTCTGGCGTGTCCAATCCCTTATTTTATATTACTAAAAGTCTGATCTTAACCACTTCCTGTTGTTCTGTATATTGAGTTTTGACAAACACTGCCACTTATGGCTGTGATTATTGGCCATCTTACTCAGAGTCCCCCTCCGCTGCGCACGACAAGAGGATTTTTTTCCCATCGATGAAAAATAAATGAGTTATTAGTGTTTAAAAAATGTTGAGATTCTCTCTCCTGAAGGTCACGCCCCTTCGGGAGGGACTATAAAACCTGGAAATGTTGAGTGCCTCAGTCCGTATCTGCAAGATAGGGGAGCGAGAGGGTCACATCTCAGTCTGAGCTGTGAATAACACTGAACACATGTCTACTAAACTGTTACTGACTTTGAGTACCGTTAATGTGGTTTGAAAATGAAAATGTGGTTGATTTGAAATAAAGCACAGTGAATGGTTGGTGGTGGTTGGTTTGAAATAAAGCACGGCAAATGGTTGGTGATGGTTGGTTTGAAATAAAGCACAGCAAATGGTTAGTGGTGGTTGGTTTGAAATAAAGCACAGCAAATGGTTGGTGGTGGTTGGTTTGAAATGGAAATTATTAAAAGTCTAAACTTGACAACTTCCTGTTTGCACTATAAATTGATTTAAGATAAAACACTACCACTTACGGCTGTGATTTTTGGTGATCTTACTCAGCCCCCCTCCGCTCATCAGGTGCAGGGGATTCTTCCCATCAATGAAAAATAAAAATGTTATTAGTGTTTAAAATTTTTTGAAATCTCTCTCCTGTCAATCATGCCATGAAGGCCACGCTCATTCTGGTGGGAGGGGGGAGGGATTATAAAACCCAGAAGTGTGGGTGTGGCTCAGTCTCTGCAAGATCGGGGAGGGAGAGGTCATGACTCTGTCTGAGCTGTGAATCAACTGAATGTCTACTGAACTGTGAGTGAGGTGTTTATGTGGTGTTTTGTGTGTTTTTATAATGGTTTTATGGTGGTTTCACCCTGCTTGAAATGGTATGAAACTGCATTTGAATGTGGTGGCCTTGCACCCTGCATGAAATGGTATGAAACTGCATTTGAATTTGGTGGCCTTGCACCCTGCTTGAAATGGTATGAAACTGCACTTGAATTTGGTAGCCTTGCACCCTGCTTGAAGAGGTATGAAACTGCACTTGAATTTGGTGGCCTTGCATCCTGCTTGAAGTGGTATGAAACTGCACTTGAATTCTGTGGCCTTGCACCCTGCTTGAAGTGGTAGGAAACTGCACTTGAATTTGGTGGCCTTGCACCCTGCTTGAAGTGGTAGGAAACTGCACCTTAATTTGGTGGCCTTGCACCGTGCTTGAAGTGGTATGAAACTGCAATTGAATTTGGTGGCCTTGCACCCTGCTTGAAGTGGTAAGAAACTGAACTTGAATTTGATGGCCTTGCGCCCTGCTTGAAATAGAATTTCAAGGAACAGCCGTGAGTCAACTGCCAGCCCGCCAGCCATGAGTGAGCTGCCAGCACATCAGGCTAGAGTAACTGAGTTGGCAGCACATCAGGCTTGAATGACTGAGCTGCCACCCCAAGAGTCCATTTGGCCCACAATGTCCATACTAGCCATCTGGAAACCAGTCATTCAGCCCACAACACCCATACTAGTGCTCCAGAGCACCAATATTAGAATTGGTGGAGTGGTGGAATATTGCGTTGAGGGACCCAATGGGTCCCACTTAGTCTAGTAATCTTATATGTTTCAATAAGATCCCCTCTCATCCTTCTAAATTCCAGAGTATACAAGCCCAGTCGCCCCATTCTATCAACATATGACAGTCCCATCATCCCGGGAATTAACCTCGAGAACTTACGCTGCCCTCCCTCAATAGCAAGAATGTCCTTCCTTAAATTTGGAGACCAAAACTGCACACAATACTCCAGGTGTGGTCTCACTAAGGCCCTGTACAACTGCAGAATGATCTCTTTGCTCCTATACTCAACTTATCTTATTATGAAGGCCAACATGCCATTTGCTTTCTTCACTGCCTGCTGTACCTGCATGCTTACTTTCAGTGTCTGATGAACAAGGACCCCCAGATATATTTGTACTTCCCCTTTTCCCAACTTGACATCATTCAGATAATAATCTGCCTTCCTGTTTTTGCCACCAAAGTGGATAACCTCACATTTATCCACATTAAACTGCATCTGCCATGCATCTGTCCACTCACACAACCTGTCCAAGTCAACCTGCATCCTCAAAGCATCCTCCTCACAGTTCACACTGCCACCCAGCTTTGTGTCAACTGCAAATTTGCTAATGTTACTTTGAATCCCTTTATCTCAATCATTCATGTATAATGTAAATAGCTGCAGTCCCAGCACCAAGCCTTGTGGTACCCCACTAGTCACTGCCTGCCATTCTGAAAAGGACCCGTTAATCACTACTCTTTGTTTCCTGTCTGATAACCAATTTTCTATCCATGTCAGCACTCTACCCCCAATAACATGTGCTCTAATGTTGCCCACTAATCTCCTATGTGGGACCTTATCAAATGCTTTCTGAAAGTCCAGGTACACTACATCCACTGGCTCTGCATTGTCCATTTTCCCAGTTACATTCTCAAAAAATTCCAGAAGATTAGTCAAGCATGATTTTTCCTTCGTAAATCCATGCTGACTCGGACCGATCCTGTTACTGCTATCCAATTGTACGGCTATTTCATCTATTATATTTGACTCCAGCATCTTCCCCACCACCGATGTCAGGCTAACTGGTCTATAATTCTGTTCAAAAGGGAACTGCAGATGCTGGAATATCGAAGGTACACAAAATTGCTGGGGAAACTCAGCGGGTGCAGCAGCATCTATGGAGCGAAGGAAATAGGCGACGTTTCGGGCCGAAACCCTTCTTCAGACGTCTGAAGAAGGGTTTCGGCCCGAAACGTCGCCTATTTCCTTCGCTCCATAGATGCTGCTGCACCCGCTGAGTTTCCCCAGCAATTTTGTGTACCTGGTCTATAATTCTGTTTTCTCTCTCGTGCCTTTCTTAAAATGTGGGATAACATTATCCACAGGAACTGATCCTGAATCTATAGAACATTGGAAAATGATCACCAATGTGTCCACGATTTCTATAGCCACTTCCTTAAGTATCCTGGGATGCAGACCATCAGGCCCTGGGGATTTATCAACTTTCAGTGCCATAAGTCTACCCAACACCATTTCCTGCCTAATGTGAATTTCCTTCAGTTCCTCCGTCACCCTAGATGCTCTGGCCACAAGTACATCAGCGAGATTGGTTGTGTCTTCCTTAGTGAAGATGGATCCAAAGTACCTGTTCAACTCTTCAGCCATTTCCTTGTTCCCCATAATAAATTCACCTGTTTCAGTCTACAAGGGTTCAACTTTGGTCTTAACTATTTGTTTCCTCTTCACATTGCTAAAGAAGCTTTTACTATCCTCCTTTATATTCTTGGCTAGCTTACCTTCGTACCTCATCTTTTAATAATAATAATAATAATGGATGGGATTTATATAGCGCCTTTCTAATACTCAAGGCACTTTACATCGCATTATTCATTCACTCCTCAGTCACACTCGGTGGTGGTAAGCTACTTCTGTAGCCACAGCTGCCCTGGGGCAGACTGACGGAAGCGTGGCTGCCAATCTGCGCCTACGGCCCCTCCGACCACCACCAATCACTCACACACATTCACACACAGGCAAAGGTGGGTGAAGTGTCTTGCCCAAGGACACAACGACAGTATGCACACCAAGCGGGATTTGAACCGGCTACCTTCCGGTTGCCAGCCGAACACTTAGCCCATTGTGCCATCTGTCGGCCCACTTTTCACCCCGTATCTTTTCATCTTTTCACCCCGTATTTTCACCCCACATCTTTTCACCCCGTATTACCTTTTTAGTATCTTCTGTTGCACTTTAAAAGTTTCCCAATCCTCTGGCTTCCAGCTCATCTTTGCTTTGTTATATTTGTTATATTTTGTTTTTATACTATCCTTGACTTCCCTTGTCAGTCACGGTCGCCCCTTACTCCCCTTGGAATCTTTCTTCCTCTTTGGAATGAACTGATCCTGCACTGATTCTGTATTATTCTGAGAAATACCTGACATTGTTGTTCCACTGTCATGGCTCCATAGTCCCCTTTGTTCAACTGTAATACTGGCACTTCCGACTTTCCCTTCTCCCTCTCAAATTGTAGCTTAAAACATATCACCACCTAATGGCTCCTTTACCTCGAGTTCCCTTATTAAATCCGGTTCATTACACAACACTAAATCCAGAATTGCCTTCTCCCTGGTAGGCTCCAGTACAAGCTGCTTTATGAATCCATCATGGAGACACTCCACAAACTCCCTTTCTTGGGGTCCATCACTAACCTGATTTTCCCAGTCTACCTGCATGTTGAAATCTCCCACAACAACCATAGCATTATCTTTACGACATGCCAATTTTAACTCTTGATTCAACTTGCACCCTATATCCAGGCAACTGATTGGGGGCCTGTAAATAACTCCCATAAGGGTATTTTTACCTTTACCATTCCTCAGTTCTATCCATACTGACTCTACATCTCCTGATTCTATGTCACTCCTCGCAAGGGACTGAATTTCATTCCTCACCAACAGAGCTACTCTGCCCACCTGTCTGTCTTTTCGATACGACGTATACCTTTGAATATTCCATTCCCAGTCCCGGTCCTCTTGCAGCCCATGTCTCTGTAATTCCCACAACATCATACTTGCCAATTTCTAACTGAGCCTCGACTTTGGTGGCCTTGCATCCACTTTATTTCTTATACTTCGTGCATTCATATATAATACTTTTAATTAATGACTCCCCTCCCCTCACCTATCTCCTATCCTTTCCTGAAGGGCCTGTCCCACTTGGGCAATTTTTCAGCGGACTGCCGGCGACTGTCAAGTTCGTGGGGGGGGGGGGGGGGGGGGAGATGGAGTGGAGACACTTTTAAGAAGCCAGACAACTTTTAATATTACCGGTCGGTTATCCTTGGTTCTGAAAACTCGTGCTTACGTTTTTTTCCCCCAATGAGCCAATTAAAACCTACGGCTACCTCGACTACCTACAACGACATGGCAACCCCACTACCACTGCACTATGAGTTCAAAAGTATTGATTTTCTCCATGGCGACCAATTTTTACTCGCAGAAAATTTTTCAGCTTGTTGAAAAATGCTCCTCGACCAAACTGAGGCTGCGAGTAGTTACCACTATGCGGGAACGCCTCTCGACCATGAAGGAGACTTACCAGTAACAACCTCCGACCATGTGTCGACCGTGCTGTGAGCTTGTGGCGAACACAAACTCTCCTAAACTCGCAAATAATGTCGCCATAGTGGGAAAGGTCCTTAAGTGGGACAGGCCCTTGTGCTTTCTGCCCTGTTAATTCTGGTGTCTTTCTTAACTTTTCTTATACTCTCTTTCCCTTTAACTCCATCCTACATTTCTCACATGCCAACCATTTGGATTATGAACAGTTCAAAGGAATGTAGCGGTGTCATAAGATGCACACACAGTGCTGGAGTAACTCAGCAGGCCAGGCAGCATCTCTGGAGGAAAAGGACGGGTGATGTCTTGGGTCGGGACCGTTCTTCAGACTGAAAGTAAAGGGGAGTGAACCAACTATAAATATCACCCATCCTTTTTCTCCAGAGATGCTGCCTAACCCGCTGAGTTACTCCAGCACTTTGTGTCTATCTTCAGTATAAACCAGCATCTGCAGTACCTTTCCACACATGGTAACCTCTGTGCCAGTTCTTCCCCCAAGTAAAACATATTGTCTCAACATTCATATTATCAAAACCATCAGGATAGTATGTTTCCCTCAATATTCCTCAATTTTTCTATCATGTTCAACCGTTCTTCATGAGATAACCTGCTTATTCCAGATGTATGCTTTAGGTAATCTGAAATACTTCCAAAGCTTTAACACTCTTCACCAAATAAGAAGACTAATACCATATGCAGCACTCACTATGAACTAAACAATTTCCCATATAAACAAAGCACAAGCTCTACCTTTTTAGTCTGAAGAGGGTTCTGACCTAAAACGTCACCTGTTCCTTTTCTCCAGAAATGCCTCCTAACCCGTAGAGTTGCTCCACCACTTTGTATCTATCTTTGGTATAAACCAGCATCTGCAGTTCTTTCTTGTGCAATCTATGTTTTTATACAGTTTTCCTATAGTAAAAATAACATTATTTTTACTACACTCCCACAAAGGACAAGGACAAAGGACATTTATTGTCACACACACCAATTGGTGCAGTGAAATTTGAGTTGCCATTTTCAGCACGTCAATAAAAATAAACCAAAACACAGCATTAAAGAACTTGACATTAAACATAAAAACATCCCCCCACAATGGTTCCCACTGTGAGGGAAGGCAGCAAAGTCCAGTCCTCTTCCTCTTGTTCACCTGTGGTCGGGGCCTATTGAGGCCTCCGCAGTCGCCGCGATGGCCGACTGATGTTTCAGGCCCCCTCGCCGGATGATGGAGCTCTGGCATCAGGAGAACACTCTCAGCGGCTTGGAGTGTCTGGAACAGCCGCTTCCTCCCTGGAGACCGTGGCTCCCGAAGTCCACAGGCCACGCTGGTCGGAACTCCAATACTGGTGATCTCGGCGAAAGATCCCAGGCTCCGCGGTGTTTAAACCCAGCGCCGCCCGCAGCTGGACGCTCCGCGACCACAACTCCGCGATGTAGGAGTCGGCGGTCTCAGCACTCCGTAGCTTACCACACGGCGACCCGGGTAAGGCATCGCCCACTCCGCGATGGTGCTTCGGCGCCGAAGCTGAGGTTCTGGCCGGTCCCATTGGTAGGTCGCTAGGAAGGGGCGAAGATGCGGCTCGGAGGAAAGCCACATCTCCGACCAGGTAGGGATTGAGAAATACAGTTCCCCCCCCCCCCTCCCCCCCCCCCCCCTCCCCCCCCCACCCCTCAGATCAAAAGACTAGACCTCCAAAAACAAAAACTTTTGACACACTAAAAATAAAAAAAGGGTGAAAGGACGAACAGCTGCAGGCTGGGCAGCCATACATATACATTATTCCCAGATCTCTCTGCATCTCAGAGCTCTGAAACTTTCATCATGAGATAATATACTTCATTTAATTTTCCCAGTCAAAATGTGTATTTTCACATTTTCTTGTCCCACCCCGGTCATTCCTCCTTCTCCTTGCTCCCATCCAACAGAATGTGCAGAAGCTTGAAAACACACACACCAAACTCGGGAACGGCTTCTTCCCCCTCTGTTATAAGGTTTTTTGAATGATTTTTCCATAAGCTCAAGTACTGTCCAATGCATCACTAAAGACATTGGATTTTGTCCAATGATGAAGACAAACTATTTCCAATTAAAATGCAAGTAAAAATAAAAAAATAAAAAATGACCATTTAAAAGAATTAAAAAATAGGAAATAACTGATGAAGAAAGATGAAGAAAAAGGACAAAGAAGAAAAAATAATGGAAAGAAGGATTGTTTTTATGAGACAACAGACAGAGTTTTTATAGAACAAGAGAAAATGAATGACTCCCACAGAGATCAGCATCACTCTGGACTGGTGCTGGTCCAATTTGTTTTTAAATCATTTTGCCTTCATCAAAGAAGCAGTTTCTGTGCTAATTGGTCAAATGCCAAGTGCCTCTTTCATTTGGAATACCTCAGTGTCCTCGCCTATTTGAATTGGCAGTCATACTTCATTAATTATTTCTTCCATCGCTGTTGACATGAGTGGGATTTCTTTATGTATCAACCTGTCCTTTGGTTACCCTGGTTGGTTATTGATAGTGATTTTCTGAATCTTCATTGAGCTTTAATTTCCTCGATTCTGCTCTATTTTAAGCACTGAATATGCTGATTTAGTACACCATCTCTGTTTCAGCATTTCTGTTCTCAAGTAATTGGGCCCTTTATTGAATATCCTAATGTACAAAGATTATTAAAAAGACAATGAATCCACATTAGACAAATTAATGGTTATTTTTATCTACATGTGCAAATCTTCAAAGCTCATCTTAATCCACTTTTCTATCTCGTCAGTGTTCATGGTGTATTTCAATGCTCGTCCCTTTTGGGCAGAATTGTTACGTCTCTTCTAAAAACGTAAACATTTGCTCAACTACCTCCCTTTGATCACATTTTCCTTTCCTGGCAATATCTGAAACACAATATCTAGATTGATATTGTCCTTGCGGAGGGAGAAGGCGTGGAGAATTAAGGGATTAGAGAAATAAGGAACAGCAGATGCTGGTTTACAAAAAAAAAAGACTCAAAGTACTGGAGTAACTCCTTGGAAAACATGGAGAGGTAATGCATCGGGTCAGGACCCTTCAGGGGTGGAGATTGAATCTGAGATAAACCCTAAATGTAGATTCAGAAGGTAGAAATACATAGTTGGAAATGATAGGCAAGGAATAAATGCATTTCCAAGTCAAAGGAAACAAAAGAATGGAAAACTGGATGACTAAATAATTTGTGCTGGAAGAAACTACAGATGCTGGATTATACTGAAGATAGACACAAAATGCTGGTGTAAATGAATGGCTCAGGCAGCATCTCTGGAAAAAAGGAATAGGTAACAATTCTGGTCGGAACTCTTCTTCAGGGCGAAAGATAGAGAAGGCCAGATCAAAATAATAGAACAAAACAGAACTAAAATAATTTGGCTGTGTTTACCAATACATGCAATTGCCAGAGATAATCACCAAAGTTGAGAGCACTGATAGACATATAGCTGCTTCTGAACCTTGGTTGAAGGAAGGTTAGGAATGATAGCTCAAAAGAGTTTTCAGATAAAATAGAGAAGGCAATTAGAAATTATGCTGATAAAGAAACATTTGGAAAACTGAATGTTCAAAGGGGAACATGTGCATTGAGCTGGGAAATAACAAAAGCCAAATGTCCTGGGAAAAACAGCAAGCAAATATATAGGTACACATCCAAAGGATATAAACTGTAAGACATTTATAGTATGGATTCTAATATCAATTCTAGTATCAATTCTATTATCAATTAGGATAGATTCAAGGTGAATAGTACAGACAATACATGATTCATAAAAGAAAAATTATTGGCAAAAAATATTCTTATGTATTTTTCTTTTATGAATCATGTATTGTCTGTACTATTCACCTTGAATCTATCCTAATTGATAATAGAATTGATACTAGAATTGATATTAGAATCCATACTATAAATGTCTTACAGTTTATATCCTTTGGATGTGTACCTATATATTTGCTTGCTGTTTTTCCCAGCTCGATAAAAAAGGATTGTGAGAAGGGAAGAGGGGAAAGGAAAGCATTGCACTCGCTGCAATTATATGTGATAGTGCCATTTGAGGAAGAGTGGGAGGCGGGAATGGAAGAATGGACCAGGGAGTTGAAAGGAATGATGAATGCCATTGAAATACTATAAGTGGAAGGGAATATGTGGCTGGTGAGTTGGATGGAGATGAAGATGAAGAAATGTCCCTGAGATGATGACGAAGAGATCAAGTGAAGGGAAGTGGCAGGGTGGGACAATGTGAACATGAGACCAGAGTTTTGGCAGCAAAAGGGATGAATTTTACAGGACGCAGCACCAAATCAGTCATTAACTGACCTGAAAAAGTGTTGAAAGAATGACCCAAGTAGGATGAAAATAAAAATGGGGTTTAAGAAGGGAAATAAGGTTGATCCAGGAAATTATAAGAGGTGTGTCTCACATCAGTAACACATTGTTATTGGAGAGGATTCTTAAGGATAGAATTTACTCGCATTACAAGACCCAAGCGTCAAGAGTGTTTAATTGTCATACGCACCAAAACGGAAATATGAATTTCTTACTTGTTGCAGCAAAACAGGTGCTCAATAGATAACAATAAAAACAAACAAAAAAAGAGAAGTACAATAAAATAAAATAACCAATATTAGTGCAACATTGGAGGAGAACATTGGGCTTGTATACTCTGGAATTTAGAAGCATGATAGGGGAACTTATTGAAACATATAAGATTATAAAGGGTTTGGACACGCTAGAGGCAGGAAACATGTTCCCGATGTTGGGGGAGTCCAAAACGAGGGGCCACAGTTTAAGATAGGGGGAAGCCATTTAGAACGGAGATGAGGAAACACTTTTTCACAGAGTTGTGAGTCTGTGGAATTCTCTGCCTCAGAGGGCAGTTGAGGCTGGTTCTCTGGATACTTTCAAGAGAGAGCTAGATAGGGCTCTTAAAGATAGCGGAGTCAGGGGATATGGGGAGAAGGCAGGAACGGTGTACAGATTGGGGATGATCAGCCATGTTCGCATTGAAGGCGGTGCTGGCTCGAAGGGCCGAATGGCCTACTCCTGCACCTATTGTCTATTAAGTATGGACTAACTAGGGACAGTCAGCATGAATTTGGCTGGAGCAGCTCATGTTTTTCAAAGGATCTTGGGGTCCAAGTTCATAAATCCTTGTAAGTAGAAATACGAGTAGATAGTGATAAAGAAGGTGTATGCTATACTTCCATTCATCAGTCGGGAGGATAAGAGTCAGGAAGCCATGTTTTGTAAAACTTTGATTAAGCTACATTTGGAGTATTTTGTGCCTTTCTGGTTAAGCCTTTGGAGAGGGTGCAGAAGGGGTTTACCAGGATGCTGCCTGAATTAGAGGGTTTAATGAAAAGGTTGGACAAAAGTGGATTCTTTTCTCTGGAGGTTCGGAGGCTGAGCGGTGACTTGATAGGTTTATAAAATTATGAGCAGCATAGATAGGACAGATAGTTAGAACCTTTGGCCAGGGGTGAAAATGTCAAAGATTATAGGGCATGGTTTTAAGGTGAGGGAGGAGGATTTGAAGTTAACAAGCAGAGTATTTTTTTTAAATTGGAGAGTGATGGTTTCTTGGAACACACTGCCAGGAATGGCGGGGAAGGTAGATACTAAGCTCAAGTACGGAAAGGGAAGAAATTGCCAAGTTTATTTCCAAACTTTTGACCAACATTTTACAATCCCCTAAGCACTGGGAAATTGCCAAGGTTTACTGCTGTTTATACAAGTAGTGGAAAGGGATAGATTGAGTTAGTATCGGCCAGTAGACTGACTTGGTAATTGACAATTATTGGGAACACCATTAATCATCATTTGCAAGTTACAAATTAATCAAAGGCAGCCAGCATGGATTTGTTAAAGGCAAGTAACTTTTCATGAAGAATAGAACTTTCTGCAGTGGTAACAATGATCATTAGTGTCATCTGCATTGACTTCAAGAATTTGGCAAGATCTCATGTGGCAGACTGATGAGGATTGTAAGGGATCTTAGGGAAAGCAGCAAACTGCATTCAAAATTGACTCTATGTCAACTGTGATAGTTGACTGGAGCTTTATGTACAAGAAGGTTGCAAACGGCTTCTGCAGACCTCAGTATTAATTCCCTTGCTTACTCTAGTCTTTATCAATGACTTAGCCTTAGATATTGGGTCCACAATTGTTGGCTAAATGGTTAACAGTGAGAAAGAAAGAGACAAACAACAGAGATAGATAGATTCTTGATTAGGACAAGTGTCAGAGGTTATGGGGAGAAGACGAGTGAATGGGTTTAGGAGGAAGAGATAGATCAGCCATGAATGAATGGTGGAGTAGGCTTGATGGGCCAAATGGCCTAATTCTACTCCTATGACTTATGACCTATTACCTTACAAGGTACCTGCTGAAATGTAAAAAAATTGTCAAATGTGTTTCAGTCCAGGAGTCATTGGAATGTGTTTCCATACATCCAGGAGGGTAGTTGGGTTAGAATGCACAGGTGTACTTCCTCACTGGAGCAGAAACAGTGAATTGACATTGAATGTTTGATAGTTGGCATCCGTCCATCTGCAAGAGATGATGGTGGGGCTTTGATGTTGTCCTGTTTGGAGAGGGGAATGTTTCATCTATGGTTACATTTCCCACAGTGGCTGACTAGGCCTGGCCTTGTGTGCTCAACGTGAAAAATATTAGTTATTGAACTGCATATTCTATATGGGTCTGGTATGCAGTATTTAGGAGGAAAGCACCAAAAAGAATACAGAGTAGTCTTCAGTGGAAAAAGAGATACAAAGTGCTGGAGTAACTCAGGGGGTCAGGCAGCATTTCTGGAGGTGATGTCCTCCAGAGACGCTGCCTGACCTGCTGAATTACTCCTGCATATTGTGTCTTCATTTATAAACTAGCATTTGCAATGCCTTGTGTCTCTAGTTTGCAGTGGGTATCGGCAGGCTAGAGGAATTTTAGGTGACTTTTTAACCAAAAGTAGTTTTTCCTTGGAATAGAGGAGACTAAAGGAAAATGTACTTAGTGCTATAGGTTAAGAAGAATATTACTTAAGAAGTTAAGAAGAATGAAGTTTGTGGGAATTTTACATTTTTCTTTTGCAACAAAGTCACTAATTACGATACATAGATTTTTATCAGTTGTTCTTCCATATATAAATTAATGATAGATGTTAAATTAAATTTAATTTTAAAGGCCAATGCTGAATTCCAGTCTACAAAAGTTGCAAGTATTTTTGACTGCTGATGCCAAGCTCGTGGGTCTGTTGCATATGTCAACCGCCAGGTCCAGGACAAATTGCAGGTGATTTTTATTCCTGAGAGTTGAAGCTATCAATCGTCTCTACTTCAGTGCCATCAATGTATACCGGTGTATGTGTGCCACTTTGCTTCATGAAGTCATGGTGGCACAGTGGTAGAGTTGCTGCCTTACAACGAATGCAGCGCCGGAGACCTGGGTTCGATCCCGGTAACGGGTGCTGTCTGTACGGAGTTTGTACGTTCTCCCCGTGACCTGCGTGAGTTTTCTCCGAGGTCTTCGGTTTCCTCCCACATTCCAAAAACGTACAGGCTTGTAGGTTAATTGGCATGGTTAATGTAAAGAATTTCCCTAGTGGGTGTAAGATAGTGTTAATGTGCGGGGATCGCTGGTCAGCGTGGACCCGGTGGGCCGAAGGGCCTGTTTGCGTGCTGTATCTCCAAACTAAACTAAAAAAGACTAAAGTCCATCACAATCTGCTTTATCTTGCTGATATTGAAGGAGAGGTTGTTGTCTTGACACCAGCTTAAAAGTTTCTCAATTTTCTTCCTGTAGTCTGTCTCATCATTATTTGATATCCGTCCCAGTATGGTGGTGTCATCTGCGAATTTGTGGATTGAGTCAGATTGGTATTTGGATTGAGTTGGATTAGTATTTGGTGTTTTATTCATGATTTCAGCATCTGCAGTTCTTTGTGTCTCTGTGGTGGAGCAATAATTTAATTGGTTTAAACCAAATAATTTCTCCATTTTATATATCTTCTTCTTAACTAATCCTCTTAAATTGTGTGAAGAGTATGATTTTATTTTTCTAACCAAGTATGTATTTACATGCTGTCAGTGTTTCTAAAAGATTTTATATTTTCGGGTCTCATTGATTAAAAAAGGTTCTACAGAGGCAATGCTTTGAGGTAGTTACCATTCATTGCTAATTCCTCATTAAAGCTGCCTCTTAATTCATTTTTATACTCTTCCTCACAACATTAAACATGTTCTTTTAAAATCTGATATTCTAGTTCTACAGTTATTAGGTTAATCTCCATTAATATGGAAATCACTTGTATCTAATTGATCCCCCATTGCTGGATTACCAATCATTTTTGACTCTTCATTAAGTGCTTGCTCTAATATTGTTTGTGCTCTGATGTACTTACACACTGTACTATTTTTAAATATTTTTTTCTCAAGGAGTTATTATTTCCATGTTATTCAGAGATAATTGAAATCAACTATGATTGTAATTCTCTGTATTCCATCAATCTCTATTAGTTATGCACAGTTTACAATTAATTTATATTTATTCACTGTGCTGAGGTCATTGTTAAAAATGATTTATTAATATTATGATGCTAGAACCTCCGAAAGGTTCCTCTCTAGGGTATAATGTGAATGCCTCTGTAGACATTTAGAGCTTTCATGTGGAGCATTGCTCTAGAACCCTTGCCCCATGACTTGGATCAGTAAACATTTATGAAATGTTAGTTGAAAATTCTCCTCTCCTGCTTGTTCATGTCATTAGTCATCATTGGAAAAAGTTGTTCGTTAAGCCATTGCAGCTTTTTCAAACAAAGCCTTTACTTTATTCCAGGCCATTTATTATGTTAAAGTGCAAAACAAACATGAAGGCCTGAAAAGTCTGAAGAAGGGTCTCGACCCGAAACATCACTATTTCTTTTCCTCTGAGATGCTGCCTGGCTCGCTGAGTTACCCCAGATTTATCTGTCTATCTTCGGTTTAAAGCAGCATCTGCAGTTCCTTCACATTATCTGCACTTCCTGCACATAAAGGTCCCAACATTTGGCTCTATAATACTTTTTTTTGGGTGCCATGGAATGTGAATTAGGTCCAATGTTTAGACAAAGCCTGCAGTGTGTGGGCGGAGTAGGCAGATTGTCTCCTGTTAATTTGATGCCAGCATCACTATTTTGGAACACAACACTAGATACACACACACGATAATGCTCTCTTTAAACCTCACACATCTGAACACATGTACAGTAACAAGAAGGAACCCCTTCTTCACCAAACTCCCACTCATGCTATTTGAAGGCATTGTTAACTATTTGTAGGGTAGCTGCTGAAAATATTTGCTGCAGTTCCACAGGGGCGAAGCACTTTCTTCATTTATAAGGTCATAAATGATAGGAGCAGAATTAAGCCATTTGGCCCATCGTTCACTCCGCCATTCAATCATGGCTAATCTATCTCTCCCTCCTAACCCCATTCTCCTGCTTTCTCACACATAACCTCTGAAACCAGTACTAATCAAGAATTTATCTATCTCTGCCTTAAAAATATCCAGTGACCGCCTCCACAGCCTTCTGTTGCAAAGAACCACAGATTCGCCACCCTTTGACTAAAGAAGATTTAATTTAAGTTGCTGAGGATTACTGTTGGTCTATTGGTGTGGAGTCTTGCATCAACCCACCTTCCAAGCAACGATGGGGAAAAACAATCAGATATTTAATTTGTGCTTAGTTTCTCTCAATGAGCAGACCATGTGTCCACATGAACTCTAAATGATAGTAAGTTGAGAATGAGACGATGAGAGCTGGACATGGCTGGAAGAGTTAAATTGAATGATCATGTCTCTTCATTTTCTCCCTCTTTCCTGGTACTTCTGCCTCATCAATCTTCAGCTCTTGGATATCTGAAAGGAGATGGTTGTGTTGAGGGGAGGGGATGGTGGTACAAACTTAAACCCTGTGTACTTCAAAATTAGATGAGATTATAGGATATGTTGGAAGTGGGGTTATGGGTCATGTATGAAGATCCAAAGCCTCAGTTCTACTTGGTTTCATTTTAGTTTGGTTTAGAAATACAGCATGGAAACAGGCCCTTCAGCCCACCAACTCCATGCCAACTAATGGCCACCCATACACTAGTCCTATCTTGCAAAAGGGCAATTTACAGAGGCCAATTTATCTACAAACCTGCACATCTTTGGAATGTGGGAGGAAACCGGAGCACCTAGAGAACACCCACACGGTCACAGGGAGAACGTACAAACTCTGCACTGAAAGCGCCCGACGTCAGCCGACTGAAAGCACTCGAACCTGGGTCTCTGGAGATGTAAGGCTGCAGCTCTACTGCTGCACCACTGCGCCACCCCTTCTACTATTGGCCATCAGCAGAGAATAGCACCACTGATCAATGTCGCCTCACACATCGGGCAGGGTTCGGGAGGAGGGGGTTGGGGAGGAGGGGGTTGGGGTGGAGGGAGTTGGCGAGACGATGCTGCTGCTCGGAATTATGTACAGCTCCCTCTGCATGTGTGTGTATGCAAGTATGCATGTGTGTGTGCGTGTGCGAATGTTGCACTTGATGAAGTTGGCATGGCAGAATAATTGGCCTTTTTATGCAGTTTTGTGAGAGGTGGGTGGTGGTGGTAAGTGTGTGAAGGTGCAGTGGAGTGAATGAGAATTTGGTACGAGTCCTTTGTAGGAAGGAACTGCACCAGATGCTGGTTTACACTGAATATACACACAAAAAGTTGGAGTAACTCAGTGGGACAGACAGTATCTCTGGAGAGAAGGAATGGGTGATGTTTTGGGTCGAGACCTAGAGTTATGGTTGGGTGGGGATGAGGGTGTGGTTAATTTTGTGTTGAAGTCGACAGAATATAGCATTTGAGGATGCATTTGTTAAACTTGACCAATAACATAAGGTTATCGAATCCAGACGCATCTGATTTCAAAATATCATCACACATGCAGATGTAAGATTGACTTATGTATCCACAATGGGTATCTTATTCTTTCTGGTGAAGAATAAAAGAAAGGTAGTTACTTAATTACTTCATTAAGTTAATTTATCCTGATATGTAAAAGTGTAAAACAACCCAATTTCAATTAAGTCAAGCTTTCAAATGTTTCTGGACAGGTTTTTTCGCACAACAAAACAATTGCCCAGTAACACAAAACTCAGTCCATCTGTTCCTGAACCACTTCTTCTGCATCATTCAATCTAATGACTAACTTTGTTTTGATGGATCTCTGAAATGCTCAATTAAAGCTGCATCTTAAAATCTGCTTTATGAAATATAACTGACATTTATAATTGAAAATTTGAACTGACTTTCTCCTTGGGGATTAACATTTTTAGTTCAAATTTTTAGTTCAACTCACTTTTAGTTGTTCACAATGTGATAGGATGCATAGGAGGCCATTCTACCCATTGAGTCTATACTGGCTCTCAGAACTGAGCTTTTCAAAACTCTCAACAAAAGCTTTTCACTGCACCTTGACAATAAACTAAACTAAACTCAACTCAACAATCCTATCAAACCTATCCCCACTAATATTCCTTGTGACATATTTTCCCTTGCAAGGTTAGCGATACTACCATAATTCTCCTACCATTCCACCCTACCCAGGGCTAATCTAATCAATTAACCCATCAACCCATCAACTTTGGGACATGGGAGAAAACTGGGGCACCCATATGGACAAAGGAAGAAGATACAAACTCTACATTGACAGATGTGGTCAGGATTAAACAAGAGTCACAGAGTCACAGGAGCTCTCACTACCTGCTGCAACACTCTGCATTTTATTAAAGTCATGCACACTTAATTGAAAGCATTTTTATTATCGATTTGGTCAAAATATTCTGCATATTTTGCTTGCTTAAAAATTTGAATGTAATTTTCACTTAATTGCCTTCCTATTTGGGTAAAAGCTGTTTGGAAATTTGATTAATCTTAGTTTTGAAATGGTGCCAAAAGCCTGTCGACACTGACATTGAATCAGACTTTCAAGTAAACAGCCAAAATCCTATAGAAAACCAGTAGAATTTTAACATCAATGTGTAAATAACTTTCACATAATAGTCTTAGGAGCAAAATATAATATAGGTTATCATTGGGCTGTCCATCCTTGCCACAAATATTGATGTTTAAAAGAATCGTCATCTGGTCTCAAGAAAATGACCAAGTTTCATTGACTTGTGAAAGCTTGCTGTGTGGAATAAAAAAGGAGAGTTGCTGGAGGAATCAAGCAGGAAGCATCTGTAGAGGGAAAGGATAGATGATGTTTTGGGTCAGTCCAGAAGAAGGTTCTTGACCCGAAATGTCGGCTGTCCATTTCCCTCCACAGATGCTGCTGACCTGTTGAGTTCCTCCAGCTGCTTTCTATTTTTTGCTTCAGATTCCAGCATCTGCAATCTCTTGAGACTCCTTTCTGTCATGCAAATAGTTTTTTAACTGCAACAATATCCCTGAATCATTGATAATTGGAATGTATCTTCAGCTAGATGTCTTCCTTTCCCTGTGAATGAGGGATGGCAGAATGAGGCTCTGGACTTTACACAAATTGACGGTGCCCCAAGATAAGGGAATAGTTAACTTTCACCACTTTTCTGAAGAACGGTTTCGGCCCGAAACGTCGCCTATTTCCTTCGCTCCATAGATGCGGCCTCACCCACTGAGTTTCTCCAGCACTTTTCTCTACCACTTCACAGCAGTGGATCTTGGACAACGTTCTTGCTTTAGTTCAAAAGAGGTTGGTTCCATTTTCATGAGTGAATGTCATACAGTAGGAAGTACAAACGTTCACATAAGTCGTCAAACTTGGGCTTTATCTCGCATTCTGGGGAATGTAAAATATTCCGTGATATCATATTGAAAATGAAATGGAACAGGGTAAGTCTTCTCACAACCATACACATGATGTAGCCTAGTTTAGTTCATTATTGTCCCGTGTTCTGAGGTACAGTGAAAAGTTTTTTGTTGCGTGCTATCCAGCCAGTGAAAAAAATTACAGATAATTACAATCAAGCTTCCACACAGATAGAGGATAAAGGGAATAATGATTGGTGCAAGATTAAGTCATTACCACATTGTAGTTATTGGGACTTTTTTGTGCACCATTTGTTATTCAATGTTCTCCACATTACACTAGTAAATACACTTCAAATCTAAAGCACTTAATTATTTGCAGTACACTTCAGAACACTCTGAAACTGTGCAGCCATCGTACAAATGCATGTATTTCTCACGGATATCTCTGTTCTGAATGCTCTGCACTTATGTTTTCAAACTGCACTTTCCCTTGTCTATCAAAATCGTTGGCCCAAATCATTGGCAGAGGCATGGTATTGAGAAACCATTTATTCATTCTTTTCTTAAAAGAATGGTATTCATAACATATGTAAATATGTAAGAGTGCATTCATATCGAGCCATGGTAAAGCTACATGATTTCATTTGCTTGCAAAATTTTTGTTTTGTGACATGACTTCAATCTTTCTTTCATATTCGTTCCACGAGTGATAGTGTCCGGCCCCCCTCCATATGCAAGAGCAAGAGAGACTTAAACTGTGACCGTTCCCAATTGTGTAAGTGCTGTGGCTGCACTAAACAGTTGTGCATCACTCAGCATACAGTCCTGGACTTTGTGATGAGTCAGTTTGCTGTATTTGTTTATGGACAACTCCTTGTCTTCACTTTTGTCTGTGCTGATACAACACGGAAACAGGCCTTTCGGCCCACCGAGTTCATGCCACCAGCGTTCATCCCATACACTAGAACTATTCGACACACAAGGGACAATTTGCATTGTTACCAAAGCTAATTGACCTACAGACATGTACATCTTTGGAGTGTGGGAGGAAACTGAAGCACCCGGAGAAAACCCACGCGGTCACGGGGAGAACATACAAACTCTGTACAGACAGCACCAGTAGAAGGATTGAACCCGGGTCTCTGGTGCTGTAAGGCAGCAACTCTACCGCTGCACCACTGTGCAGTCCCCCTGACAAATGAGCAAGTTTTGGGCAAACCAAAATGCGTCCTTCACTGGGATGATGATCTTCCAGCAGCTGTCAATGGTAATCTCACAAAATAAGCACCAAACACATACCCCATTGGCTTCCTCACCCCTCCTCTGTCCACCTATCACTTATTAGCCCCTGTTTCACTCTTACCACTCTGCTTCTTATACTAGCTATCGTCCCTTTCCACTCTCAATCCTGATGCAGGGTCTAGGTGCAAGACAATTGACGATTCCTTTCCCCCCATAGATACTGCTCAACCCATTGAGTTTCTCCAGTAATAGCCAAAAAATGCTGGAGTAGGCTGCATCTCTGGAGAAAATGGTTAGGTGACGTTTCGGGTTTGAGTTTCTCCAGTAGCTTGTTTCAGGCTTCAGATTCCAGCATCTGCATTCACTGTGTCAACAAACTTTATCCTGTTTGCATGTGAGTGTAAAATTGATAAAGCAATAAAACTGACCTTTGGGTCATTAACCCTCTGGAGTTTACCTGTATAAATGCCAAGTGCAATTGAAAGCTCTGTTAAGCTTATCTGATGCATATAGATTAAATCTACCTGGGCAAGTAACATAACACACAATTACAGCATGGTGCAGAGAAACAAGAACGCATCTGATTTTGACATTTGACATGTAGATGGAGATTTCAATGTAAGATTTAGTGATCTTTCTAGCTTAGATTAGATCCGCATGCTCAACACACTTTCTAGTAATTATTTGTTCATCTCAAATTATTGCATATACAAACGCATTGAAATAATTGAGTCGTTTAGAGATATAGAGTGGAAACAGGCCCTTCGGCCCACTGAGTCCATGCCAACCAACAGGTTTGTAGGTTAATTGGCTTGGTATCAATGTAAATTGTCCATAGCGTATGTAGATAATGTTCACGTGCAGGGATCGCTGGTCAATGCGGACTCTGAGCCGAAGGGCCTGTTTCCGTGCTGTATCTCTAAACTAAACTAAATATTATACTGCAGGTAATCTCAAATACAAGTTTGCCCCATTACTTATGCCCAGGTACTAACTTCATTATTTATTTGTGTACTGAAAGGAAACAGCAGATTCTGGTTTATAAAGACAGGCACAAAGTGCTGGAATAATTCAGCAGGTCAGGCACATCTCTGTTGAACATGGATAGGTGACACTTCAGGTCAGGACCCAATCTCCAGACACTTTTATTGTTGGTGTTCATCATCAGTTATGACACCTTTTTTAAATTTCCCTCACACCCCCATTTTAATATTCTTATGGGCCTGTCCCACTTACGTGACTTTTTCGGCGACTGCCGGCATCCGTCATGGGTCGTTGCAGGTCGCCGAAAAATTTCAACATGTTGAAAATCCAGTGGCGACCAGAACAAGGTACGACTCTTTGGGTGATTACTCACGACCATACAGGCTTCACCCCGCGACATGTCGCCAGGGTGTCGGCTGTCTGGTCGTGAGTGGTCTCCTCAGTTGCCCAAAGAATCGTAGCGTCTTTCTGGTCGCCACTGGAATTTCAACATGTTGAACATTTTCGGCGACCTGCAACGACCTATGACTAGTGCCGGCAGTCGCTGAAAAAGTAGCGTAAGTGGGACAGGCCCATTAGCAATTCTTCCTTTTTCGTTATGTTTCATTCCTTCCATTTCTTTTTCCATTTTTCTTTGAAAGGAAATAAAACTGTGTAACTCTGTGGTAGCACAGAGGCACAGCGGTAGATATGTTGCCTCATGGTGTCAGAGCCAGGGTTCGATTCTGACTTGCAGGTGTTGTCTGTACAGAGTTTGTATGTTCTCGCCAGGACCACATGGGTTTCTTCGGGGTGCTCTGGTTTACTCCCACATTCTAAAGACGAGCAGGTTTGTCGGTGAATTGGCTTCTGTAAATTGCCTTTAGTGTGTAGGATAGGACTAGTGTACGGGGGTGATCATCGGTCAGTGTAGACTCGGTGGGCCAAAGGGCCTGTCTCCATGCTTTATCTCTAAACTAAAACAAAACTAAGTAGAACTGAAGATTTGATGATGGTATCTTCACCCCTGACCCATGACCCCACTTCCAACACATCCTATAATCTCATCTCGCCTGTCGCCAGTAGCAGACCTGGCTCACCTGCCACGGAGCCAGGAAGCCTATCCTCGAGAGTGAAGCTGCCGACCCCTGCACTGTTCATCCCCGAGAACCGGAGATGGAGGGGAGACACCCCAGCGATATGAACATTGACTTCTCCAACTTCCCCCTCTCTCCATCCCCTCCCCTTCCCAGTTCTCCGACCAGTTTGACTGTCCCTGACTACATTTCATCTGTTTGCTTTGTTGTTACCTTCTCCTAGCTGACAATATTCTAGCCTACATTTTCCTTGATCTCTATCCCCTTTTGTCCTGTTTTCACACCTTGCACTTCCTTGTCTATGTATCTCCCTCTCTGCTGACTTCAATCTGAAGAAGGGTCTTGACCCGAAATGTCACCCATTCCTTCTACCCAATGCTGTCTGTCCCACTGAGTTACTCCAGCATTTAGTGTCTATCTTCAGTTTAAACCAGCATCTGCAGTTCCTTCTGACACATCATAATTTTGAATGGTTCTACTCAATCTTCTGCTTAGTTAAAGGAAAACAACTCCTGTTTCTTCACTCTCAACTAAATAGATGTTCCTTCATCCACAACAGCATGAAAGGAAATTTTATCTGCGCTTTATCCAAGGCGTCTATTCTTGTATGTTTGAAAACTTAAATTATAATTTATTTTATCTATATTTACACATCTAATGCATTAATATGTATGCCATGTCAAATTTGGATGAAAAATATGACTTTAGTCTTTAGAAATGCAGTGCAGAATCAGGCCCTTCGGCCCACCGAGTCTGCACTAACCAGCGATCATCAACACACTAGTTCTATCCCACACTATAGGGACAAATTTACCAAAGCCAATTAACCTACAAACTTGTACGTCTTTGCACTGTGGGAGGAATCCACAGTGGTCACAAAGAGAACATACAGACTCCATACAGACAGTACCCCTAGTCAGGATTGAACCCGGGTCTCTGGCACTGTAACGGGCCTGTCCCACTTAGGCGACTTTTCAGAGGACTGCTGGCGAGTGTCAAGTTCGCGGCACTCGCCTGAAAAACCTGGAACTGGAACGGCGACTGTCAGAGTGGAACACACACACACACTCACACACAAACACATTGCAAAGGCAGGGGCCAGGGAAAGCGGGGGGAGAGCTGTCTGAAATTCACATGGTGCAACGCTAAGGTGATACAGACACGAGGCACGACAGCGATGAACAGGAAGGTTCAGACAGAAGCACAGTGTACGGAATGTCCTTTAAAATATGGGGGAGGGGAGAAGGGGGTAGAAGGAGTGGAGACACTTTTAAGAAGCCAGACAACGTTTAATAAGCCAGAGATACACAGCTGTGAAGTTTGGCGGGCATTTAACATTACCAGTCGGATCTCCTTGGTTCTGAAAACTCGTGCTTACGTTTTTTTTCCCCCAATGAGCCAATGAAAATGCCCGGTTAGCAGAGCCGATTAACTAAAACTACCTACGACTACCTACGATTACCTATAACTACATGGCTACCACACTACCACTGCACCTACAACTACAAAAGTATCGATTTTCTCCATGGCGATCAATTTTTGGTCGCAGAAAAATGTTCAACATGTTGAAAAATTTGTGGCGTCCATACTGAGGCCGCGACTAGTTCCCAGAATGCGGGAACTCCTCGCGACCATGAAGGAGACTCACCAGAGACCACCAGCGAACATGTGGCGACCGTGTGGCGATCATGTGGCGAGTGCAGTCTCCTGCACTCACCAAAAAAGTCGTCTGTGGGACAGGCCCTTTAGGCAGCAACTCTACCTATTGTGCTGCCCAATTAATTTTAAAACACTTTAATACAAAAGCAAAGTAAACGTATAAGTGATCAACAGGGATAAGCTATGTTTAGAATGTAAACACTTGATCAATGATCTCTTGCTGTCTCTCTGTGGAAATAATCTATGTAATATCATTAATATTTTACAATTGTCTAATTTTAGATACATTTTTTCCTTTGGTTTTCTTCCTGAGTTTGATTCCTATCTGAATTATTTTTCGCATTTCACTTTCTCGTCCAATCTTTTCGAATTATTAATTTTAAAAACGCTCAAAAGCTATGCTAATCAAGATACTTTCATTTGAATGTGTGAATACTGCATCTGTTACATATGTATGCCCATGCTTGTTCATTTAAACGAAAGATCATCAACCTAAAATGTTCTATCTTTTTCCAAGGTGGCACAGTGGTGCAGCTGGTAGAGCCGCTGCCTCTCAGAGCCAGAGACCCAACCTCCGGAGTTGCCAGTGTGGAGTTTGTGCTCTCTCCATGACAAATTGGCTTCCTCCATGTTCTCAGGTCTCCTCCCACATCCCGAAGGTGTGTGGGTTTGTAGGTCAATTGACCTTTGTAAATTGCCCCTATTATGTAGGGAGTGACTAGGAAGTGGGATCATAAATAAGTTCATATGACATAATTAGGCCAGTCTGGAACAGAATTAGGCCATTCGGCCCATCGTCTGCTCCGCTATACATAGAAAGGATTACATAGAATGGATAACATAAAACTAGTATGAACGGGTGTAAACTGTGGGCTAAAGGGCTGATTTCCAAGTCTGAGGAAGGGTCTTGACCCGAAACGTCACCCATTCCTTCTCTCCAGAGATGCTGCCCATCCTGCTGAGTTACTCCAACAATTTGTGTCCACAGCTGATTTATTTCTTGTATCTTTCAATCTATCAATAAATGGTTATTCACAATATTTATGGACTTTATTTCAGTTCTCCAGCAATTGCCGTATTTTTTTTTCCAAAAGATCTTGGAGACACTTTAATCTCCAGATGTAAAGCAGTTCTAATTTGCACCACTTTAAGAACTGTCAGAATGTGAAATTCTAATAACATGCATGTCTAATCTTATTTGTTCATATCATGATTCCTCGTTCCTGATGTAAATTCTGCTATGACATCACATGAAGGACAGATTCTCAATGTCAAATCTAAAGGTATTGGGACAATTCTATAAAAGACAGTGAAAGGGAGATAGCAATTAAAAAACTTCTGGAGGGGATTAAAGGACATATCAACCACTTGAGTCCTTGCAAAGGGTGAAATAATACAGTAGTAATACGTGACTGGACAGAATGAAGGAAAAGAGATACACTGATGAAGGCATGTCAGAAGACAAGTAACAGTGTAGCCCAGCATATGGGGGTTGGCACAGCGACTCAGTGGTAGAGTTGCTGCGTTACAGCGCCAGAGACCCGGGTTCAATCCTGACTATGGATGCTGTCTGTACGGAGTTTGTATGTTCTCCACGTGATTGCGTGAGTTTGCTCTAGTTTCCTCCCACATTCCAAAGACGTGTGGGTTTGGAGGTTAATTGGCTTCTGTACATTGTCCCTAACCTGTAGGATAGAACTAGTGTACGGGTGATCGATAGTTGGCATGGTCTTGGTGGATTGAAGGGCTTGATTCCACGCTGTATCTTTAAACTTAACTAAACTAATTGGTAGAATGTTTCAAGTCTGGAAATAATCTTGAACTCTGCAACTATGTGATCATATAATACTTAAAATAAGTGGGTTAACAGTTCCACTATCATTGCAGAGTGGGAATTTGACACAGTTGAGTTAGGTATTCTTAGGATAAGCTTGCTCATTAATTTCCAGCCCTATATTTCTGTTGCCACTGTGTTTTAAACTGCTAATCCTTAATGAGTAATTAAGATCTCAGCATTTTTATGACTATAACCTGCAGTAAGTTGTCTCTTGAACACTACCAGAGGCCTTCAATACTTTACTTAGGGAAGAACAAATCAGTCTACAACACTGGATCAATCTCAGGTCAGGGCTACTATCCTGCATGGTGTATATTCACTCTCTGCCGCTAACCAATTGCTTGTAAAACAGGCAAGCGAATGGAAACACTACTACACAATCCGCTGAAGCTCTAATTAAAATCACTGAAAGCTGTTTTAGTTGATTCACCCTCTGCTAATGCTCCAGTATGCTTGATGTTACTCTCACTGATTCATAAAAACATACATTCGAATCCTATGTCAGAGACTGAGAGAGTGCTGTACAGTCAAAGATGACACCTTTCATATGAGGAAACAAGGAATTGCAAATGCTCGTTTACAAAGAAAAATTACACAACTTGCTACAGTAACTCAGTGTATCAGGCAGCATCTCTTGAGAACAATGATAGGTGATGTCTCAGGTCGGGATCTTTCTTCAAACTGGGAAGGGTCCAGACCTGAAATGCCGCCTTATCAATGTTCTCCAGAGATGTTGCCTGATGCACTGAGTTACTCCAGCACTTTGTGCCGCTGAGACACCTTCCTCTGACCTCCCCCTCTCTGATACCGAACAGTCGGTCCTCAGCAGAGGCCTTACCTTTGTCCCCTCCATCCCCACCTCAATGAGTTCCCCGCCCACCATGACTTGGAGCTCTTCTTCCGTCTCCGCTTCACAGCGTTCTTCCATGGGAAGGAGTCTTCGCCCCCTATTGATGATCCCTTTTCCTGTCTCCAATGGACCCCCCCCCCTCATGGCCCCCCCCCACATGGCCTTCCGGCTTTAGACCTTTTTATTCAAAACTGCCAGCGGGACATCAACCGCCTCAACTTCTCCACTCCCCTGTCTCACTCCAATCTCTCCCCCCCTGAACGTACAGCCATCGACTCACTCCGCAATAACCCAGATTGGGTTATCAAACCCGCCTACAAGGGAGGTGCCATGGTAGTCTGGCGTGTCAATCTCTACAAAGCTGAGGCCACGCGCCAACTCTCAGACACCTCCTCCTACTTACCCCTGGACCATGACCTCACAGACGAGCACCAGACCACTATATCTAACACCATCACTGACTTCATCCACTCTGACTCCCTGCCCATCTTACCGAGCCTCCAACCTCATCGTTCCCCAGCCCCGCACGGCCCAATTTTACCTTCTCCCCAAAATCCACAAACCTGACTGTCCTGGTAGACCCATTGTCTCTGCCTATTTGTGCCCTACCGAACCCATTTCCACATATCTTGACTCCATCCTATCCCCCCCTGGTTAAATCCCTCCCTACCTATGTTCAAGACACCTCAGACACTCTCCGTCGTCTCCGGGCATTCCATTCTCTAGGCCCCCATCCCCTCATCTTCACCATGGACGTCCAGTCACTCTACACCTCCATCCCCCACCAGGAGGATCTCAAAGCCATCCGGATCTTCCTCGACCGGAGAACCAACCAATACCCATCCACTGATACTTTCCTCCACCTAGCGGAGTTGGTCCTTACCCTCAATAACTTCTCGTTTGACTCCTCCCATTTCCTCCAAATACAAGGCGTAGCTACGGGCACGCGCATGGGCCCCAGCTATGCCTGCCTCTTTGTAGGGTATGTCGAACAATCCTTGTTCAAGGCATACCAGGGCCCCATCCCTGACCTCTACATCTGCTACATCGACGATTGCTTTGGTGCCACCTCCTGCACCAACACACAACTCAATAACTTCATCAACTTCGCCACTAACTTCCATCCGGCACTCAAATACCCCTGGACCATTTCCCACACTTCCCTACCATTTCTTGACCTCACTATCTCCATCGCAGGTGATAGACTTCTGACCGACATCCACTATAAACCCACTGACTCCCATGGCTATCTAGACTACACTTCTTCCCACCATGCTTCCTGTAAGGACTCCAGCCCCTATTCCCAATTCCTCCGCATCTGCTCCCAGGATGAGGTGTCCCACACCAGGGCATCGGAAATGTCCTCATTCTTCAGGGAATGGGGGTTCCCTTCCCCTACTATAGATGAGGCTCTCACCAGGGTCTGTTCAATACCCCGTAACACTGCCCTCTCTTCCCATACCCCCACTCATAACAAGGGCAGAGTCCCCCTAGTCCTCACCTTTCATCCCACTAGCCGTCACATACAACAAATAGTCCTCAATCATTTTCGCCACCTCCAATGTGGCCCCACCACTCACCACATCTTCCCATCTCCCCCCCTATCTGCTTTCCACAAAGACCGCTCCCTCCATAATTCCCTGGTCAATTCTTCCCTTCCCTCCTGCACCACCCCCTCCCTGGGCACTTTCCCTTTCAACCGCAAGAGATGCTACACTTGTCGCTTTACCTTCCCCCTCGACTCCATTCAAGGATTCAAGCAGTCGTTCCAGGTGCGACAGAGGTTCACCTGCATCTCCTCCAACCTCATCTATTGCATCCGCTGCTCTAGATGTCAGCTGATCTACATCGGTGAGACCAAGCGTAGGCTTGGCGATCGTTTCGCCGAACACCACCGCTCGTTCCGCATTAACCAACCTGATCTCCCGGTGGCTCAGCACTTCAACTCCCCCTCCCATTCCGAATCCGACCTTTCTGTCCTGGGCCTCCTCCACGGCCTAAGTGAGCACCACCGGAAATTGGAGGAGCAGCACCTCATATTGGGCAGTTTGCACCCTAGCGGCATAAACATTGACTTCTCCAATTTCAGGTAGCCCTTGCTGTCTCCTCCACTTCTCAGCACTCCCTCAACCCTCAGGCTCCTCCTCTTCCTTTCTCCTTTCTTCTCCCCGCCCCCCCCACCCTACATTAGTCTGAAGAAGGGTTTTGGCCCGAAACGTTGCCTATAACCTTCGCTCGATAGATGCTGCTGCACCCGTTGAGTTTCTCCAGCACTTTTGTCTACCTTCAATTTTCCAGCATCTGCAGTTCCTTCCTAAACACCTTCCATATAAAATTGTTACAGTAATGTCCCATCCACCATTGACAAGTAAGTCAGTATGATCTCAAGCACAGGCCAAGATGTTGACCTGTGTCACAGCCAATGCTTATTCTCTAACCAAACTATTAAAAATAAAAACAAATTTGTTTTAGACAAAAACAAAATCTGATTTAGCTGCTATGAACTGTTTTGTTGGGATTTTATCCACATAAACATTTCAGAACTATCCAATTGTCTGTGAATCACTTTGGGAACCATAAATAAAATAATTATCTTTTTAATAACGGGCCACCCTTTTGATCCTAGAAATATTTACACATTTATATCAGAATGTTATTATTTTGCAAATGGACCTTATAACTTCATTAAACCATCTTCTTAGTTCGTTTGAACACCTATTACTGTAAATTGTAGAGTTATTTTACCGTGAAGACAATTAAAAATATTATTTAAAACTAACATCTTTTAACTAGTAATAAAGTCTCAGTCGGCAACTTTTCTAGAGAAAGGCAGTTTTAAGTAATTCAATACAGCTGCTAACTCGCTACAAAGCAAATTAGTAGCTGGCATGTAAACGCCATATCTGTTGCTGAACACATTGTTAAATGTGCTTTCCCTACTACTTTATAATGCAAAATATTCAGTGATTTACTATATAAGCTCTATTTTGTTTTCTTTTTACAAGTTTATCTTTTATGGTGCAGTTCACACCTCTGCTTGCAATTAAAGTTCATGAAATAAGAGTGTTAATTTTGATTAACAATTTTGATGATTGAAGAAGAGTAAAAATATGCCACACACCCCATCTAGTTTTATTTGCAAAGCATGAGGGACTCCTCTTTAGTTTTATTGTTTTTCATTTCCATTGTATTAGATTGTTATTTTAATTACGTAATAATGTCTTTTTTTACCTGTACAATATTAATTTAAAATATTTTCAACAATATTCTTGGTACCTGAACCTAGGTGAACGGAAAAACAATGGGCTAGATATCAGCTATGTACTTTTCCTGCAGCATTCTGCAGCTGCATAACTGATTATAATTGCAGGGCCGCAGTCTGGACATTAAGGGAATCAAGGAATAGGTGGTTGATGCAAGAAAGTGGTGCTGAGGAAGGTAGATCAGTGATGATATGCTGGAATGATGGAACAGGCAGGCGGGACTAAATAGCCTTGAAATACTTTTATTTCACTGTTTTCCCATGAGCAAAATTAGGCAGGAAACTGCATCCAGGCTTCAAGAAACTGCATTCCCCCAGATCCGTCCTGATAACCATTGAGAGCTTGTGGTGACAAAGAATATGTCTTTTTTTAATTTATTTTTGTTTTGTTTTAGAGATACAGTGTGGAAACAGGCCCTTCGGCCCACCGAGTCCACGCCGACCAGCGACCGCCACACAATAACATTATCCTACACACTAGGGACAATTTACATTTATAGAAAGCCAACTAAACTACAAACATGTGCATCTTTGCAGTGTGGGAGGAAACCGTAGATCTCGGAGAAAACCCACGCAGTCATGGGGAGAGGGGGGGAGAAGATTTAATGGAATCCCAAGGGCAACTTCTTCACAGAGGTGATATGTGTATGGAACAAGCTAACAGATGAATATTTGAGGCAGCATTTAAAAAAATATTTGGACAGGTACCTGGATAGGAAAGTTTTAGAGGGACAGGGATTGAATGAGGGCAAATAGAATCAGCTGGGATGGGTATCTTGGTTGGCATGGATAGGTTTGACCAAAAGCCTCTCTTTCCTCTCATTCTCTCAGCATGACTCTTTCTCTTAAGGCCTTTTCTCTCAGTGCACTAAGTTTTGGTATGACTCAATGGCATTGCATTGCATGAATACAGACAGTCTTAATGTAAAGGCTGCCGTTTTAAAGGCTGCAGTTGTCTGTGTAACCATTGCTGGTTGTCAGCCCATTCCGGCCCCATGTCCTTTTATTCATTTTGAGAACAAAAACATGGCAATTTCAGTAACCGGAGATATTAATAATTAAATATTTTCATGACAAAGGCAAAACACCACAGGTAATGAAAATCTGAAACAAATAATACAACAAGCACCATCAATCCTTCCACAATGTCTGACTAGACCATAGGACCATAAGACAGAGGAGCAGAATTAGACCATTCTGCCCATCAAGCCTAGTCTGAAGAAGGGCCTCGACCCGAAACATCACCTATCCATGTTCTCTTGAAGTGCTGCCAGACCTGCTGAGTTACTTCAGCATTTTATGTCCTTTTGAGTTTACTCCACCATTCAATTACGGCTGATCTATTTTTCCTTCTCAACCCCTTTATCCTGCTTTCTCCCCATAACCTTTGCCTAGTTTTCCAGTACATTTGTATTACAGTACATAATTGGATATTGCTTTATTTCAATGTCAGTTTTGAAAGACTGTATATTGTGTGCATAATCAGGTGAAGGGTGTACACAATTATAATGTTGAACATCAGTATTGTACTAAAATGTAATTAGAATACTACACCCAACGTATCGCAAGTATCCAAGAGCTGTTCCTTCATTAACAGCTTAAAGTGTGAAGATGAGACATTGGTGCTTGATATTTGGAATAAATCAGTCTATTATCAGCAGACACTGTTAACTTCAATTCCATATGCTCTGAGTTTACTATGCATTCAGAGGTGACCATTATAAATACTCTACTTTATATTAATGTATTATAATGTCATTTTTTTCAACTACTTGACATACTGAGTCCGTTTCTTTTAGTCTTGTTCAAAATTATTTTCACATTTTCATTGTTTATGTATATATTTAAATTCTTGGAAACATGGGAAAAGATTTTTATGATGGTTCTTCCAATTCCAGCAAAAGATGTGGCAACCCATGAAAAATAAGATAAGCCGCTGCTTATCAGCAATTTCCATCTACCTTCTTAAAGATTTGTAGGTTAATTGGCCACTGTAAATTGCTCCTAGTGTGTAGGGATTGCAAGAGAAAATTGAACTAGAGTGTATGGGTGATTGATGGGCGGCATGGATTTGATGGGCTGAAGGGCCTGATTCCATGCTGCATCTTAAACTAAACAAAGCTAAACTAAACTGATGTTCTGATGACAATCTACGAGCAGGGAAATTCCACCTCAATATTTCACAAACATATTTATGACTTTTTTAATATATATATTTGTGTCCTCCCATTCAATCTTTCAAAATGAAACGATTTATACATCTTCATTTATATTTTATGTCTGGACATATTTCATAAAAGGATGTAAGCGCTGATAGCTGTTAATTTAGTTTAGTTTATTAGTGACACATGTACCGAGATACAATTACAACCCAACCAATGCAAATGTTCTTTGAGAGACACAAGATGCTGGAATCTTGAAAAACAACGGAGAAATCCAGTGGGTCATGGAGCATCTGTGGAGGGAACGAACAAACAATGTTCTGGGTTGCAACCCTTCATTAATCTGAAGAAGTCCATTCCCATCACAGATGCTGTCTGGTACACTGAATTCCTCCAGCACTTTGCTCAACTCTTCTATGAACTGTTTCCAACTTATCCTTCCTTAAATGTAAATAATAATATATAGAATACTCCGTATGTGAACTCATCAATGTTCAAGACAACTGAAGCAAATCTCCTTTTCCTATTCAGTTTCCCTATCAGTAAATGATAGCAGAAAGGAACATAGAACAGTAGAGGGTACACAAAATTGCTGGAGGAACTCAGCGGGTGCAGCAGCATCTATGGAGCGAAGGAAATAGGCGACGTTTCGGGCCGAAACCCTTCGATGCTGCTCCATAGATGCTGCTGCACCCGCTGAGTTCCTCCAGCAATTTTGTGTAGCTCCATAGATGCTGCTGCACCCGCTGAGTTCCTCCAGCAATTTTGTGTACCTTCGATATTCCAGCATCTGCAGTTCCCTATAGAACAGTAGAGTACAGGAACAGGCCTTCGGCCCATGAAATCTTTGTTGACCATGATGCCAAATTAAATTATTCCCTTCTGCCTGCATATGATCCATATGCTTCAATTCCCTGCTTATACAAGCATATAAAAGCCTCTTAAAACCCACCCATTCTGTCAGCTTTCCTAATTGTGCTATACTTACGTAAAAGCATGTGTAATATACTAGGAAAAACTGATCCCTCTGCATCTTAGAGTTTTGCAATCACGAACCATTGAGATGATATTTTACGTCTCCTGCCAAAATGCACAATTTCTTGCTTTCCAACATGATATTCAACGTTGCCACTCACTTAACCCCACTATATCATTTTTATGCTTATTTATGTTCCCTTAGCAATTTACCTTCCTACCTATGTTTGCATCATCAGCAAATTTCTCAACCATTCTTACACATTCCTCTATCTCATTTATATAAAACGCAGAACAGTGAGCCACCAATACCCACCCCTCTGGCTCACCACTCATTACTTTATGCCAAGCAGAAAATGATCTATTTATGCCTACCCTCTGTTTACTTTTTAGTCACTTTACAATCAATAATTTATCCATGCCAATACATTACCTCCTGCATCTTCAGCTTTTATTTTCCATGATAGCTTTATCACATGTCTGTTGCAATGTACATCCACTTTTTATAGAAAACAAATATTTGGTTTCCACAAAGGACTGGTGCAACTCATTTTTACTGCTACACATGCAAGAAACTGGGCTTTGAGTATGGAGACAAAAGGAACTACATTTGTTAGAATCTTGCATAGAACACAAAGTGCTGGAGTAACTCAGCAGATCAAGCAGCATCTCTGGAGGACATGTGTTGGGTTGGGACTTTTCTTCAGACTGATTGTAGCAGTGGAGACAAAGCTGGAAATGATGTGGGGGCAGGACAAAGTCCGGAAGTGATAAGTGGATACAGGTGATTGGGACTTTGATTGCTCGAGGCTAGAGATGAGAAGGAGACCAACGGAATGCAAAAAGGGACAAAAAAGAGGCAAGGAGAGAAAAGGGTGTCGGAGGAAGAACAAATGTGAAGAGGGAGGGATGGAGGCGGAAGGGAACATTGAGGGGAAAAGGGGGGATAGTGGAGCAAATAGGTACACAGCATGGTAGGAATGGGGACTGGAAAGAGAGGAGGGAAAAAAAGGGGGGGAGGTTTACCTAAAATTGGAGAATTCAATGTTCGAACCATTGGGCTGCAAGCTATCTAAGCAGGTGGGAATAAGGAAGCTTGGATGACTAGAGAAATTGAGGCTCTGGTGAGGAAAAACAAGAAGGCATGGGAGAGGTATCTAGGCAGCTCGGATCAAATGTATGCTTGGAGGAGTTTCAGGAACTGAGGAGCATACTTAAGGAAACTAGGAGGGCAAAAAGGGGGGCAGGAGTTAGCTCTGGCTGATAATATGAAGAAAATCCAAAGAGATGTTGTAAGCACATTAAGGGAAATGGGGTAACTCGAGAGAGAATAGGGCCACTCATGGTCATCATAGTGTGGAGCCGCAGGAGAAGGGAGAGGGCCTCAATGAATATTTCTCCTCTGTTTTTACCATGAAGAAAGACATAAATACTGGGGAACTAGGTTCAGTTAATGGAGATGACTTCAGGACACTGTATTACAGTTGAGGAGGTGCTGAATGTCCAAAGATGTATGAAGGTAGATAAATCTCCTGGGCCTGATCAGGTATATCCGAGAACACTGTGGGAAGATAGATAAGAAATTTCAGGGGCCCTGGCTGAGATATATGAATCATCATTAGACACTGGAGAGGTGTTGGAGGACTGGAGAGAGGCTAATGTTGTGTCTCTATTTAAGAAGGGCAACAAGATAAAGCCTGGGAACTATCTGATTGAATTTTTTGAATAAGTAACAAAAATGTTTGTTTTCTCCCCTCTTTGCAGCTCCAAAGCTGCTTTCTAATTGTTTGACTTCATTGGGCAGCTGATGCTGTAAATGTTCATAGCTTCACTAGAATTTAAGAGATTCCACTAGAGGTGCAACGGTGGAATTCTATCCCCCTTATCCTATTGACTGGATGATCTCCACAACTTATCGGCATGGATTCACCCCATCAAAAATAATTAGTGTAGCGTTCAGTTTAGAGTTACAGCATGGAAAAGGATCCTTCGGCCCATGGAGTCCATGCCGACCATCGATCACACGTTCACATTAGTTCCATGTTTCCATGTTATCCCTGCTTCTCGTCCACTCCCTCCACATTAGCGGCATTTTTTGGTAAACAAAGGCCATTTAACCTACAAATCTGCACATCTTTGCAATGTGGGAGGAAACCAGAGCACCTGGACGAAACCCACATGGTCACAGGGAGAATATGCAAGCTTCCCACAGACAGCACCCAAGGTCAGGATCAAACTGTGTCTCCGGCTCTGTAAGGCAGCAGTTCTACTGCTGTGCCACTGTGCCACCTGTTCTCTTTGTCTTATTCCTGTTTCCATATTTCCCTTTGACATATGGGAGAATGTTTATTTCAGCCGATTTAATCCATCTCAGCTCAGAGAGCAATCCCATTCCCTGAATGATATTTCCCAATGCTCTCTACTCCACACATTCTCTTGACCTCCCACCACATTCTACCAGCTAAAGGGCCTGTCCCAAGAGCATGCGACTCCATGCGGCAAGCGTGACCTAAAGGGCCGGTCCCACTTTGATCACCGGAGCCGTATGGAGTTGTGCGGAGCTGGTCCCGACATCGCGCGGGGCTCCGGAAAAACTGAACACTGTCCAAAAATTCCACAAGGCAACGGCCAGCCGCCTCGACGCCGTTCGTCATGTGCGAACTTCCCGCGGACTTCGCTCGAACTTCATGTCACTCACTCGACCTCCGCGCGGCCCCCGCTTCTGGTATGGTCGCGCTTGCCGCATGCAGGCGCATGCTGGTGGGACCGGCCCTTTAGGTCGCGCTTGCCGCATGGAATCGCATGCTCCTGGGACAGGCCCTTAACTCCTCGCTACGGCAATTTACAGTGGCCTCTTTACCGACTCAAACACACGTGGGAGAAAACTGGAGCATGCACACAGGAAGAAGGTGCAAAAGCACTGGAGTTCAAATCTGAACCCTGTTTATTGGAGATGTTAGTTTAGTTTAGCTTATTGTCACGTGTACTGATGTACAGTGAAAAGCTTTTTTGTTTGCATGCTATCCTGTCAGCAGAATGACTATACATGATTAGAATCAAGCCATCCACAGTGTAAAAGGAATACCGTTTAGTGTGAGATAAAGTCCAGTAAATCTCGATTAAAGATAGTCCAAGCGTTTCCAATGAGATAGATTGTAGCTCAGGACTGCTTTCTATTTGATGATAGGATGGTTCAGTTGCCCGATAATAGCTGGGATGAAACTATCCTGGA